>NC_090061.1:12298878-12355294 GCF_038355195.1 Osmerus mordax
ACCGTGCCCCCCCCCTCCCGCCCCCCCCCCCTTCTACCAGGCTTCCTGCTCCCCCATCACCACACACACACACACATACATACACACGCACGCACACAGTCTAATGTTCAGTCAAAATTGTGTGGGGGAGGGAGGAGAGAGAAAGAGAGAAAGAGCGAGAGAGGGGAGAGAGAGACAGATATAGAGAGCGAGGAGAGGGAGAGAGAGAGAGGGGAGCGCGAGATAGAGATAGAGAGAGAGAGAGAGAGAGAGAGAGAGAGAGAGAGAGAGAGAGAGAGAGAGAGAGAGAGAGAGAGAGAGGGGAGAGGGAGCACAGATCCTCCAGAACGGTCAAGGCTCCTAGCTCTTGTTGTCTTCTCCTCCAGGCAACGTCTCCTCCTCCCATCGCAACCAACACCAACACACCCTGCGGCCCGCTGCATCACAGCCTCACTTCACAGTCAATGGATGAGCTGTTACTTTCAAACATGCTAGCTTCACTGGGTTTTCATTGGTGCTTTCCTAAGTGGAATGTCCAGTAGTTGTATATGAACTTAATAGGGGGGGGGGGGGGGAATAGTTCAACAGGATGTTAGAACAGCCTCATGGACTAACCTGTGTGTGTAGCGTGTGCGTGTGTGTGCGTGTGTGTGTGTTGGGGGGTCAAAGGAGGTCAGAGCTAGTGTCAGTGTGGAAATGTGTGAAAAGTGTGGAAATGTGTGACATGTGACAGCCTGAGAATGTGTCAGACATGAGTGCAGATAACAGCTGTGATACTGGTGTTGTATGTGTCTATGTGTTGTATGTGTCTATATCTACATGATGTACATGTATGTGTTTGTTATTTGTGTATGTGTGTTGTTGGAGTTAGTTGCTGATTTGCTAATGTAGTGATTAATAATGCTCTCCAGGCTTCTGCTGGGGACCTGATGATGCTGAATGGTGAGGATGGGGAAAGTTAACGATAACGTTAATGTGTCCTGCTCCATTAGCTAATGGCAAATCTTTTTTTTGTCCCTCCTCTCACTCTCTCCCGCTCTCTCTGCTTCCACCCCTCCTCTTTGACTCTCTATCTTCCCTTTCTCTCCATAATTCCGCCACCCTCTTCACCTGTCCTCTCTGTCTCTTTATCCTTTCTCTCTCTCTCTCTTCTCTCGCTCCCTCCCCCATTCTATCTCTCCCCTCCCCAACCATTCTTTACCATCTCCCTTTCCCTCTACCCCCGCATTCTCTCTCTCCCCCTCCCCCACTTTTTCTCTCCTTCCTCCTTGACGCCCTCCCCACCATTCTCTCCCTCCTCTCCCTCCTTCTGTTCTCTCTCTCCAGCTGACATCATCTCCACTGTAGAGTTCAACCACACAGGAGAGCTCCTGGCCACAGGAGATAAGGGGGGGCGAGTGGTCATCTTTCAGAGGGAACCTGAGGTAAGCCTGCCCTGCTCACACACACACACACGCACACACACACACAGGCACACAGGCACACACGCAGGCATTCACACACAAATTGAGATCAAATTAAAACCCTGTACTGTACCTCACCTTAATTCTCCCCCTTTATATCACTCCCTATTATCTCTCCATTCTATAACTGTCCCATGTCTTTCTCCCTCCCCCCCCCCTTTCTCCCCTCCCCCTCTCTTTCTCTCCAGTGTAAGACAGAGCCATACTCCCAAGGAGAGTACAATGTCTACAGCACGTTCCAGAGCCACGAGCCTGAGTTTGACTACCTGAAGAGTCTGGAGATCGAGGAGAAGATCAACAAGATCCGATGGCTGCCGCAGCAGAACGCCGCCCACTTCCTCCTCTCCACCAATGGTAAGGCAGCGCTGGGCTAGAACCAGGAAGTTATTAGAGTTAACGTTCTCATGGTATAGGGTTAGTAGAACATTAGGTGAGGTACAACATATACATGTAACTATTCTATTCTACAACTGGCTCAAATTGATAAGTGTCACAAATAGATTATTTGATGACTCTCAGAGAAGGTGTGATAGGCTGACTTTCCTGTCTGTCTCCAGACAAGACTATTAAGCTGTGGAAGGTGAGCGAGAGAGACAAGAGACCTGAAGGATACAACCTGAAGGATGAGGAAGGAAGGATGAAGGACCTCTCCACCGTCACCTCGCTCCAGGTATCTATCTATCTGTCTCTGTCTGTCTATCTGTCTGTCTGTCTGTCTGTCTGTCTGTCTGTCTGTCTGTCTCTGTCTATCTCTGTCTGTCTGTCTGTCTGTCAGTCTGTCTCCTTGCTTATTTTTTCCTACTCACTCAGCTTTCTATTCCTCCTAACTGTATCTGCACACGATCACACACACACACGATCACACACACATGCACATTCTGATTTGGGTAGCAGAAGTAGGTCAGTGGCGGATATGCGCATGTGTAAAAGTGGGTCATTGGCACAAAGGTGTGTGTGTTATCTATGCGCCTGTGAGTGTGTGTGTGTTACATGTATGCCCTTGTGTGTGTGTGTCGGTCAGCTGTGCCAGCTGTTTTGGACAGGAGCTCTTGAGGGGAATGGAAGAGAACGCCGTGTGTACGAAAACAACAAATCTTCTCCCAAATTCAGTCATGCTACATTACATTCCCATTACCTTTAGAACACAAAGGCACAGGTTGCGTATGCGTGTGCTCGTGTAGCTACTTAACCTTAAAGCAGAGTGCAAATGCTTTTTTTATATATGTAAATTCGATGTAAATCCTTTATTGGCCAGTCACCAGGGCATTTTCATCCCAAGCAGAGTGGATGTGAATAGTGTATTGACGTGTAGTCCAGAGCCCTGACTGTCCTCCTGTCCAGGTGCCGGTGCTGATGCCCATGGACCTGATGGTGGAGGTGAGCCCTCGGAGGGTGTTTGCCAACGCCCACACCTACCACGTCAACTCCATCTCCGTCAACTCCGACTGTGAGACCTACATGTCTGCCGACGACCTGAGGATCAATCTTTGGCACCTTGGCATCACCGACCGCAGCTTCAGTATCCTGGGAGACACACACACACACACAGATATCACACACACATGCACCCACAAACGTGTACAGGCACGCATGCAGGCACCCACCTTCACATGCACACATTCACACACACTCACATAAGCGCCCACGCACATACAACAAGAACACACACTTCTCCATAGTAGTCATTACACAGCCTCCATATATCATGATGTTATTGCTCGCCTGAATGCAGCATGTCGATGCTTGAACTTAAATATGATTAGGCATGCCCACACACAAACGCACACACACTCTCTCTCTCACACACACACAGACACACACACACACACACACACAAAGAAACGCACAGAGACGAGTAGGGGGAGGGGAATATTATTCCTCAGGAGTGGAAATGTGGCTTAATGAATTATTCAGAACACCACATTAATATTTCACTCTTTTCTGGGTTATAATCCCTTTGAATAGAACACAGTACAAACTCACCGCTGTCCCAGACTGTGTTTGTGTGTGTTACACTTTCTGAGAATATGAAGTTATTCTCCCTGCTACGGTTGCAGCGGTCCGTTCAGTGTAGGTTTACTTTACACCGCAGGTTTGGTTTAGTACCATTAGTATAATTTTGTGTTTTTTACCCTCTGTGACATATGAAAGAAGAGTACTGCCATTCACTAAGGACCCTGTGCAATTGTAGTTTGTCTCATGGGAGTTGTAGTCCTTCACCCGCCGCCCCTCAGACATTGTGGACATCAAGCCGGCCAACATGGAGGAGCTGACGGAGGTGATCACCTCGGCAGAGTTCCACCCCCAGCAGTGCAACCTGTTTGTGTACAGCAGCAGCAAGGGCACCCTCCGCCTCTGTGACATGAGAGAGGCCGCACTGTGTGACAAACACTCCAAGTGTGAGTTCCGGGTTCACGGGGAATGCATATGGACACACACAGACACAAACGCACACATACACACCTACACACACACACTGACCCTCTCCTCCTGTTCCAGTGTTTGAGGAGCCGGAGGACCCCAGTAATCGTTCCTTCTTCTCAGAGATCATCTCCTCGGTCTCTGACGTCAAGTTCAGCCACAGCGGACGCTACCTGCTGACCAGAGACTATCTCACCGCCAAGGTGTGGGACCTCCAGATGGAGAACAAACCCCTGGAGACCTACCAGGTATGCCACACGTGTGTGTGTGTGGGCGTGTAGGTGTGTAAACTGTACATGTGTGTGTATGCGCGAGGGTGTGCGTGTGAGCGAGTACAGAGCACGTCTTTCCAGGAGTTGTGTTCTACCATTGTGGAGGGTGGATGTAGAACGGTCAGCCACGTACAGTTCCGCATGTTCATATGCTAACTGTGTGTTCGGATTGTGTGTGTGTGTTTAAGGGCATCCCTGAAAGTGTGCGTGTGCTACGCTGTGCGCGTTTGACACGCAGCTCCGCCAGCCAGGAGTGGGCGGCTGAGACACTCTGGTGCTATTTATAGCCGGAGCTCCACTCATAAACTGGACTGGGAGGGGAGGGTACCTTACTCGGCCCAGCCCAGATCTGCAATGCAGCAACGAGAGGTGGGGAGGGGGTTGGGAAGAGCAGGTTGGGGGGGGGGGGGGGGGGGGGGGTGAAGGATAGGTGGAGGGGGGTGACGGGGTAGCGTGATGTCGGGGGGAGTGAGCGGGACTCCGATTTGGGCTGCGTCGGTACCCGTGTTTCCGTGTCGATAAAGCTTGAATTCAGTTGAATGGTGGGCGGGGGGCGAGTGAGAGAGAGGGAGAGGAAAAAGCGTGTGGAGAGTGGGAGAAGCTGCGAGAGAAAAACAAGAAGGAAGGAGAAGGGAAAGGGTGAAACAAGGATTTTTTTTTAAATTGCTAAAAAACTGTTGACCTTTTTCATTTGCTTCCGGAAACCTCAAGGGGAACCACGTCAGCGGTTCTGATTCCGAAACTCAAATCTGACCTCAGCTTGACCACAGATTGATTGATCGACGACATAGTGGATGGTAGACCGCTGACCCTGTGCATAAGGGGAGTGCAGACTGTGAATAAAGATATCCATGTCAATTTCAGCCTCTTGCATCACTGTGCCGACACAATGCTGACACAAACAGAAACAAAGAGGAAAGTGTTAGTCTTAGTGGTGTGTGTGTGTCTGAGAGTGTGTGTGTGTGTCTGAGAGTGTGTGTGTGGTTGGGTGTTGTGGGGGGATAAGTAAAGTTTTCCAGAGGTGGAAATGCCATTCATACTGTGATCATTCCTCCTGCTTTTGGAAGAATACTGGGATGGTTTTCCATTGATGTTGCATGAGCTGATGAGTTTCCCTGTCCCTACATTTAGACTTCTCATCCTATATATACACTTGGTGGGGATTGTATTTAGTAAATCTGTACCATTTATGCTGGTTTAGAGTTCAACTAAATCGGTGTGTGTGTGTTTCTCCAGGTGCATGATTACCTCCGCAGCAAGCTATGCTCCCTCTACGAGAATGACTGCATCTTCGACAAGTTTGAGTGTGCCTGGAATGGATCGGACAGGTACTTGAAGTTTGTGTGTGTGTGTAGGAGTATCTGTGTGAAGTATGTCTACGCCTTCTCTTCCTTCCCAATGTTTGACATAACTGACTACTGAGTGAACAGAGGTCCGCTCTCAATCCCCGCAGCCCCTCCTAACCCCCTCCATCTCTCCCTCCCACCGTCCCTCTCCAGTGTGATCATGACCGGTTCCTACAACAACTTCTTCCGGATGTTCGACCGGAACACCAAGCGGGACGTGACCCTGGAGGCGTCGCGGGAGAGCAGCAAGCCCCGCGCCGTGCTCAAGCCCCGCCGCGTGTGCGCCGGGGGCAAGCGGAGGAAGGACGACATCAGCGTGGACAGCCTGGACTTCACCAAGAAGATCCTGCACACCGCCTGGCACCCCACGGAGAACATCATCGCCATCGCCGCCACCAACAACCTCTACATCTTCCAGGACAAGCTCAACTCTGAGCTGCACTGACAGCTGGGAGGAGTGGACACACACACACACAATACACACACACAGATATGAGACACACCTACATAAACACACTCATAAAAATTAGAATGATGCTGTGGAGAAACATCTCAGTCCCTCCCCCCCCCCCCCCCCCCGCCATCCTTCCTATGTCCCCCGCCAACATACTTCCCCCCACACCTCACATCCATCCTATGCCACTCCTACATCCATCCCCAACACTGAATGGACCCGCCCTTGGGCCAGAGGGAAGCTGTGTTACCTAAGGGGGATTATGGATTATCGTGGACTATGGATTACTGAGTTCCATATCACAGATTTCTGTCCCGGAGACGGCTGGATTGTGGTTGATCATGTGCTGCTTTGTTCTTGGTTGGTTTTGCAATGGCGAGGGGATTATGACCCTCAGACAGGAAACAGGCTCCAGGCTTTCGTTTTGTCTGCTGTTTTCTCCTGTTTTCTTGTACTCCTCCCCCTGCTTTTCTCCCCTCTCTCCTCTCTGTGTACATGTGTGCTGGACCCAGACCCAGACCTGTTCCTGCTGTTAGATTGACTGATTGTCAGTGTTGGTGTGGAGCCTGTGTGGAAACTCTACATGGGTCTACTGTACTCTTTGCTTTGAAGTCTTACTGTTATTTAGTTCGATCACGACTATTATTATGTAAATTGCCTGTGATGGTGTCACCCATGAAGGTAATAGTGATGAGGATGGTGGTGATGTTGACAGTGACGGTTAATGGTACATGAGTGTCAAGTCAGTCCCGACTAGATGTACAACCACTAAACTCCCAAAGGTTCGGTAAACCCCCTCTCCCCCACCATTGGGGTGTGTTCAGTGAGGCGAAACGTTACAAAATGCTGCAAACAGATCGGTAACATAAAATAACTGACACCACCCCCAGATCTCCATACTGTCATACCACAAGCGTGTCTCCCTGAATGTTCTGCAACACTTCGCGCCCCTGAACGCACCCCTGCTGTAAGCTGCCGATTGTTGAAGCTGCTGGGGAGCTACCCTGTGTCATGAATGACGAGCTACTTTGAAACAAAAAAAAACGACGAAAAACGACGACAAAAACACAGTAGTCCAACAATCAAGCAAAAAGATGCTGCATGAAAAAAAAAAAAAAAAAAAAAAACACAAAAAAGAAATCGCCTACGTGTTTATAAACTGACTGACTGGCTGCCTTTCTAACCGTTAAACCGGGCTGTATACTGGCTTCTGGAGCTCTGCCTCGACACAGCACTAGTTACCATAGACGAAGAGCTCTACTTTCTTTGTGTCTCAGGACACGCAAGCATGTTTACCAATGTTCGGTTTTACCGTGTACAATTAAAACGAAGCCGAACGACGTCGGTTTCGAGGAAAACACTGAACTGGAGGAATGGGGAATGTTTTATCAGCGTTGTAATCAAGACCTTTAAAGGGCCTAAATCGTGTCTGTATATATATATCAACTGTTTTTGACTTTTGTGGTTTCGTTTCTGAAGATGACCGTGATCATTGATAATTAGGTTAAAGAGCAGATCATCTTTAATGATGATGGTGGTGACCACGGCACGGAAGAAAAATAGATGACCCTCTTTCAGTCTGTCACAATTATTTTTCTGGCTCTGTCTATCTTTGTTTATAATGTTCATTTAAGTGATATTTTTGTGTATGTCATTTTGATTAGCATTGATTCACCTAATTTGTGTTAATGTATTTTGATGAAAAAATGTCAAAATGAAGTTATAAATATGTTAATATTGTTTTTTTCTGAATAAAGATTTCAACGAAATTGCATCCTATGAGTGTCTGTCTTCAGTGGCCATCAGACTGCTATATGAACAGCTAACGTGTTCCTATCTATTGATGTTTTGTTGGGCAACACATGACCTCCTGGGGTGAATAACTGTATTCTGGGGCACCACCTAGTGGCTGTATGTAGTCACTACAACTTCGATTTCATGAGTGTGTATGAAAGAGCAAGTCAAGAAAATGTTATTCGTTTTGCAACTTTATTGGTCACAGTAGAGGGTCATAGTGGTGACAACCTGTCACAATTTACCTCACCAGAATCAAAAAGACTACAATCATGTGATCAAAACCCCACACTGCAGGGAAAAGGAGAGAAGGGGGAAGGGAGAAACAGAAGGAAAAGGAAGATGAGGAGTAGCTAGAGAAACATGCGTAAACGATAGATAAGGCACACAAAGGAATCCAATTGGACACAATATCACTTTTCAATAGGTGGGCTAAGATGCAGAAAGTTATGGGTGAGAAACATGATTTTGTCTAACACACTTAGTGTTAAGTACAGTGGCCAGCCTGTTTGTGAATTGATCACAGTTTGACCCTCACTCTAATGAACTACATTTCCCCATAAGCACTGGCTGACTGGAATTTCCAATAGTTTGAGAAAAACAAGGCACTTAAGAGACCTCCTTAAATTAGGGGATATTCACAACATATGCGTTGTGTCAAACAGCCACAATAATCATTAATGCTCCACAACAACAAAAAGAAATCTCAATTTGTCCTTTTTGATATAACAATTGGATGACAACATTTAAAAAAAGACACTAACCATAAAACAGTTTAAGGTTTACAGCACTTATTTCCATGCATTCACACTGTACCTGCAATTAAACATAAAAAATAACTAAGAAAACATATTTGAAACAAATTATGAAGGACATGACAATTTAATTAAAAATGAAACCTTTAAACATCAATGTATACTACCAAACATAAGTCAAACAGGAAATAAAAAAGTACTCCATGATGAATGGGAGACTACTATAGATACCTTATCTGTAATGTATTTGGAATTTTGGACTGACCCTTTTGAGGTTAGGTACCTTGTTCGACACACTCTATGAAACATCTGGACACTACACAGAGGCTGTGGCTGCGGGGGCAGTGCTTAGTGTGTGTTTGTGTCTGAGTGGTTATGAGTACTGTGTGACTACAGCGCTACAGTAGTTCAGTGCTACAGTACTACAGTATTACAGCACTACAGTAATACAGTGCTACAGTACTACAGTATTACAGTAATACAGCACTACAGTAATACAGTGCTACAGCACTACAGCGCTACAGTAATACAGGGCTACAGCGCTACAGCACTACAGTAATACAGTACTACAGTGCGTAGTGTGGCTTAGTGGCGTTACACTCAGCATATCCTCCTCAAATGATCTGGCTCCACTGACACACATTAAAACATGCACACCCGCGCGCACACACACACAAACATACATGTGTACAACTCACACACACACACACACGGCTGCACACATAAGCACCTGCATGGTGTACAGGGATGTTCTATACATTCTGCAGAGCACTACTTGGGGTATCTCTTAGATCTGTTCGAGCAGCTAAGGACAGGCAGCTACTAGGCCTTCAGTGGAGTCTAACGTCAACAGCTATACACAGTACGTTGGGGGAGAATACTGCATCCTCCTGCTGCACGACGCACACAACACAGTAGTCAGTACTCAGGCCTCTCAATATACACTCACGTTCTCCAATACATTACAATCATCCATGGCTACACCTTAGTAGAGAAGCACCTCCCCACTCCTTCTCCCTCCCCCCTACCCTCTTTCCCACCCTCCCTCCCTCCCTCCCCCCTATCCTCCCCCCTACCCTCCCCCCTGCTCCCCCGCCTCAGTCTCGGCACCTCCGTCCGCCTCCTGCTCCAGCCGGGCGGACAGGAAGGGGCTGAAGAAGAAGTCGAAGGCGAACTGCAGCGCGCGCTGGGCCGAGCGCCGCCAGTCGTGCTCGATCTTGTACTGGCGGCGGCTGGGCGCGCGGGCGTCGCCGCCGCCACCGGCCAGGCAGTGGATGGCCTTGAGCTCGAACACGGGCCACTTGGAGCCCAGCCGTCCCTCCAGCACCGTGCTGAACTCCACCAGGCTGCCCGTGCTCAGGTGCAGCAGCACGGGCCCAAACTCGTGGCTGGCCCGCAGCACGATGTCCTTGGTGGCGTCCTCGTCCTCCACCAGCGTGCCGTTCCTGGCCGTGCGCTCCAGGGGCATGCCCAGCGTCACCTCGAACTTGTAGTGGTCGAAGCGCTTCACGTGGCACTCGTGCTTGGCCAGCGCCTTCAGCTTGCAGAGGGGCTCGAGCGGAGGGGGCATGGGGGCGGGGAGCGGGGCGGGGGCGGGGGCTGCGGCGGCCCCCTCGTCGCACAGCGGGTACGCCTCCCCGTACAGGCAGCGTATCCAGTTGCCCATGGACACGGGCAGCAGGTTGATGACCGACTGGGCCCCGTTCTCGATGTCGGTGACGCGCACGTAGCGGAACCTTCCGGTCCAGGTGACCCGGTGGCCCTCCAGGTGGGAGCAGAGGATCTGGGTCTGGGCCATGTTGGACTCCCTCCAGGCCCGCGGCCCGCACATGTTGCCATACTGGGGCCAGGTGAGGGTGGAGTTGTACACCTTCATGCCCTCGGAGCGGTACACGTACATCCAGCAGAACATGACCACGGCGCTCAGCCACACCAGGATGAGCTTGACCACGCTGCTGCGGGACAGCGAGCGGGCCACCGCCAGCGGGTTGAGGCTGAAGCGCGTCCACAGGCGCAGCACCACCGGCACGGCGCACACCGTCACCGTCACCGCCATCTTGGCCAGCTCCAGGGCCAGGAACCACTGCAGCACCTGGATCAGCACCATGGCGGCCACGCCCAGCGACAGGACGGGCAGGGCGAACAGGAAGAGGAAGTAGCCCACGCAGGTGCGCATGAGGCCCAGGGCGGAGGAGGAGTGGAGCAGCACCAGGCACAGCTCGCACCAGGTGAAGCACACCAGGTAGGGCACCAGGCACAGGTAGATGCCCCGGAAGCCCCGCAGCTTGGCCATGCGGAACAGCAGGTAGAACAGGTTGGCGTACAGCAGCCAGGGCAGGCCCAGGTTCACAGACACCATGTCCCCCAGGGGCACCGACACTAGGGTGGTGCCCAGCGCCCGCAGGGCCCACAGGGACTCGGGGAGGAGGCGGGTGAGGGCGCAGGCCCCGGAGAGGACCTCGGTGAGCAGGGCGCGGTGGGCAAACAGCTGGGCGGAGGCGTGGAGGCTGAGGTAGGAGGTGACGGTGAAGAACAGGGCCACGGTGGCCAGCTCCGAGCAGGGGACCCAGTCCTTGTCTGCCACAGGGAAGGAGAAGACTACAAAGACCACCGACACCAGGAAGTACCTGACAGGAAGAGACGCACAAGGGGAAAAACACTGTAAGGAATACATCGACGGACCATGAAAAAACTATTTGGGGGTGATTTTTGTATTAATGCATGGTACTATGGATTCTTAATGAACATACAGACGGATTGACAGGCTACATATTTGGTACTTACAGGTAGGGCTCCAGGTGGGTCCAGCCAAAGTTGGTCTCGGCCTGCTCCAGGTCCAGACCCGGCTCAAAGCGGGCGAGCAGGTCTGTCAGAGCCCGGAAGTTCTCCCACGCCTTCGAGTTCTGCAGCCACAAACATCACCGCTTTTCAACAGAACCATATGACAGCGATCACACAACACAAAAGTGACTGTATATCGACCTAAATTGATTAATGAAAAACGAAATAATCCCACACAAAAGTATCCCACATTCGCCGACAATGAAAAGTCCGTAAAAAAAGGATAGAAAACCGGAAAAACAGCTTTTTCCAAAACATAATAACCAAAACAACCTTTCAGTAGTAGCTTCCCTATGCTCAGCAGGTGTCCCCACCTGAAAGACCCGCAGCGTGCAGATGACCATGGAGAAGAAGGACAGGTAGAACACCAGCAGCGGGATGAGGAAGATGAAGAAGTCCACCGTGAGGTTGCTGATGATGAAGAAGAAGATGAGGGCGTTGACGTGGTGCGTGGGGATGAGGGCGCTGAGCCACTGCATGCCTGCCCGCGACGCCCAGTCGATCAGGTGCTCCTTGATCTCCAGCAGGGCGTGGAGGGGAAACTTCAGCACCTGGAGGAGGGGGGCACAGACACAGAGAGACAGAGAGAGAGTGAGAGAGGAGAAAGAGACAGACAGAGTAAGAAAACAGAAAGGGGGGGAACAGATTGCAGGTGGGGGCGTTCAGAGGTCAATGCGATAAGATGAAGCAACCACAGGTATTGATCCAACAAGCTGTGCAAACAAGGATACAAACAAAGATCTCTCAGAATGGCAAACACCAATACTGGCTGTCACAAAAGAGACACAGAAAGAGAGGAGGGAAAGAGAGGGAGGAGGACAGAGAAAGGAGGAGAGAGAAGGCGCGAGCAAGGAGGAATGAGAAAGAGAAAAGGAGGGATGGAGGGAGAGAGAGAGGTTCATACCTTCTGGTGAAGGGGCAGCTCGTCTGGATTCTTCACAGCTTCATCATCATCATCATCATCGTCATTGTCGCCCCCTGTGCCTGCCATGATGGGAGTGGGGGGGATGCCCTGGGCGTACTTCTTAGTGATCTCCACAAAGTCATCCAAACCTACATCGAAACTGGCTGGAGAGACAGAGACAGAGAGACACCGAAAGAGAGAGAGAGACAGAGCGTTTCAGAGGAAACGAAAATCGTCGCTCCCTATTTCCCCTCCGTGTTGTTCCATGCCTCGTGTCATGGGGGTGGATCCATGCGGTGTCGGGAGCAGTGTTCGGGCGAGACACTCACAGTCACTGCTGACCAGGCTCTCCAGAACCCTCCTCTGTTTCTGGGTGGAGCTGGAGATGGGCCCTGGGGAGGCCGGCTCGTCTGGAGGTGGATCATCCACGGCACAACATACAGGGTAGGAGAACCGTGAGTGTGTGCTGCGTGCGTCTCTGTGTGGTGGTGTGTGTGCGTGTGTGTGTGTGTGTTCTGTCCTGCTGTACCTGGGTCGGTGTTGACCTGGCCTACGTTCTCCAGCAGCTCAGAAACAGCCACCCTCTTCTTCTTGTCAGGGTTGAGCTTCCAGTACATGAGCAGGGCCGCCTTCCTCACGCCCCGCTCAAAGCGAGTCTCCGTACACAGCTTCTTCACCTCCTCAAAGTTCTCCGCCGTAATGCCTGGCACACACACACACACACTTCCTGTTTTGGTATCGTTATGATTCATAAGGCCCTGCTCCTGTGAGGACAACCTTAAAATTATTTAAGTCAAAAAGAAAATAAATAATTAAACCTTAAAAAGGTCTTAATAACACTTGACACACACACACACCCAGCCCTCACCTTTCCTGGAAGCCAGGCAGCGCTGCAGCAGCTTGACAGCATCCTTGCGTCCCTGTTTGCTGGCCTGGACCAGCCAGGTGACCGCAGTGCAGTGGTTCAGCTCCTCATCCCCCTCCTCTGCCAGGGCAAGGTGATACCGTGCCATCTGCTCACACACACACACACACACACACACACAAACCCTTAATACATGTCGGACACACATAACGGTACATGTATTTCACACATGTTGATACTGACCCGGGTTTGTGCTTTGGCATCTCCAGACTTGGCTCTCTCCTCCAGCTCATCTATACTTAGTTCCTCTTCTGGTTCCTCTGTACACACACACACACACAGTCATGAGTTTATTTACTCATTCACCCATACATCTATAGTACACTTTATTATCTAACAAGAGAATCAAAAAGAGAAACAAAAACACTCATTTTAATGGAAGTCTACACTTGAATACGCTGTCATGGTTCCTGTTTCAAGCATGGAGAGGATATGTGGACCGAGGTTGTGGAGCTTAGGACAGGACACACACACACACACACACAGAGTGTGCTACTGTTCAGCATTAACACAGATGTTCCTAGGATTTCCTCTCTGCCAGTTTCAACAACTGTCCCTAAACCAGTCCACCCCCCCCTGACACGCACAGACACACAGGCACCTGTCTCTGCTCTACCCAAGACCTGAACAGAGGGGCTCACTTTAGGAAAATACCCCCCCCCCCCTTGCTCCCCCCTTCCATAATCCTACTGCTGTTCTCTAGCTCACAGAGACAAACCTTGCCTAGGCGCCAAATGTGCTAGGACCGGCACTGTGTGGGGGTCTGGAGGAGAGGTGTGGGGGCATGGAGGAGAGGTGTGGGGGCCTGGAGGAGAGGTGTGGGGGCCTGGAGGAGAGGTGTGGGGGCCTGGAGGAGAGGTGTGGGGGCCTGGAGGAGAGGTGTGGGGGCCTGGAGGAGAGGTGTGGGGCTCTGGAGGAGAGGTGTGGGGGTCTGGAGGAGGGGTGTGGGGGTCTGGGAGCTGTATCCAGTTCACTGTTCCTGTAGTGTCCCTGCTGTTTGGCAGCGTGGTGCATACTGTTGTCTAGCATGTCATCTCTGGCCTAAAATAACTGTTTATTTTGAACCCTCGACAACTAACCTGCCCACGTCTCCACCTCTCTCTCACCATCCCAGCACCCCTGACCCCCCCCCCCCCCCCCCCCCCCCCCCCAAATGTTTCTCTAAAGACGTGCCCCTCTTATAAAGAAACAGGGTCAGAAATAAAAATAAAAACTGACTTTTTAGAAGTTGGTTTTAACTTATAGACTCCCTAAGCTAAATCGGTTTCGCGTGAGGAGTAGGTCTGCATAAGCAAGACCTACCCAAGGAGAGAGATAGAGAGGAGAGAGGAGAGAGGGGTGAGGCTGCTCCCCTATCAAGCTGCACCCTGCTTTACATGCTCCAGTAACAACTCAGCCGTTTTCATGGAGACACTGGCTGTGCATCACATGCTTTGATTGAAGAGGAGGCAGGAAGTGACATCTTTGACGGCAGTCTGCAGCCATTTTAGGGGCTATCTAAAAGGTTGCTGCAGTGGGAATATGCTGATTGCGATGGAGGGGTAAGAATGAATGTGTGTTTCCAGAACTGTAACTGACCTGGTTCAGCTGGTGGGCTGGGCCGTGTTGGGGCTGGGGGGGGCCTGGGCTGGGCATCTCCAGGGGCATCTCCAGGGGAGGCATTGAGCTGCGATCGCCCCCCCTGGGGCCATGGTCTGGCGGGCTGGGGCAGGGGGGAGGCAGAGGGGCTGGAGAGTGCGGGTGAGGGGGGTGAGAGCCAGGCAGAAGTGGGGCGAGAGGGGGAGGAGGGGGAGACTGGAGGGATTGAGGAAGGGGCAGTGGACTGAGGCAGAGGTGTGGTAGGGCTGGCAGGGGTGGACCTGGGGGTCGGTGTGGAGGCTGGTGGGGGGGACGGAACAAGCTTTGGGGTGGGGGTGGTGCCAGGTGATGAGGGATCCATGTCTAAAAGAAAAAAAATCAGATGTTTGAAATTATTACAAATCCTTTATCAGACAGCTTTCACAGTACCTAAAAAAAAAGGGGTTAACCAATCATTATAGAGTAGAAACACGGAGTGAACGGGTGGTTGTGCCAGCTCTGGAGGCAGGGGCGTAGCCAGAATAATCTTTTAGCGTAGGCCTAGAAAAAATTTGGATAGGCATCTTTTCAGGTTTTTTTTACTTATTTACTTTGCGATGTGCACCCGGTGCATAATCTTTCGGAGATATTTTCATTTTTGGGTTAGCCTTAGAACATATTCGAAGGCTACGCCTCTTTCTGGAGGGGGAAGGAGGAAAAAACAATATCACAGCTGCAGTGAAAGTGTGACTGACAGAGGGAGATAGGCGAGTGGAGGGATTGGCGAGGCAGGAGAGAGAAGAGGGGTGAAAGGAGGGGGAGTACGGGGGGGGGGCTGTACTACTGTGCCTGCATTGTCAGAGTTGGTCAGCAGCAAGCAGTGCACCTGGTGCCTGGACAGCTGGGGGGGGAGCCAACGGTTCTTCTTCACCACTTGTGTACCGTCATTCAACTCTTACCAGCGACCACCTGGCACACACCCCATGGCCACTTGATGTACAAAATCAGAACAAGTCTTGTCGCTCTGACTGTGTGTCATGTTCAGTACCTCCAAAATACTGTCAATTGTATATATACATATAATCCCACATTAGACAGCGCTGTGCTGAGAGAATGACAACCTTGGCCGGGGATGAAGTCTGAAACGCAAGGGGAGAGCTCCGTGCAGCAATGCAGGGATTCCCCCCGAGTAAATCCTGCTGGCCAGGAAAGTCATAGAGGACAACCAAACGCAATGAGTACATGTTAGCATAGACAGGGTATACTGAAGCTCTGGTGTAGGACGCGACACCAGGTTAAAGACATGTTGGTACACTGTAGGATAGCTAGATATTTTATTTTTTAGCTAACAGTCTGTGGGACAGTTTACTGTAGCCTTTTAGTCCCTGCTTTATAGTAGTATACGATTGTATAATGGACTGTCAACTGAACTGGAACAAACTGTTCAGAAAACATTGCTAGCAAGCAGTTATTCTCACCTTTTGCCAAGAATTTAGCTTCGTTTCATCCAGTCACCAGGGAACTTGTAGAAAGCTCCCGAGGTTCAAAGAATATTCTCATTCATCCTTTTACTTTTAACAGCTGGGAGATACAGAGAAGGATCTGGTTTTACTCCACGACTCGGCAGTCCATCTAAACTTGACGTACGCCCCCTTTCTACGTTGGATTGTGATTGGACACTGTTGGTGACGTACTCATCTGCATGGACTCAATTGGCTAGAAATACAGGAAGTTAAAATCCTTTTCAGAACTTTTTTCAGACATTAATAGTCAACCGTAGAAAATTGTGTTTCTTAAACGGAGATAATGAACATATACAAAGAATACTGCTGATTTAACATTATAAACAGGTTTTAAGAACCCTTGCACATTATCACTACACATACATGTAGAAGTCCTTTTCTGATGTATCAAAACACCCATCGTGCTCACTGGTTTTGTTTGCTTTTCCTGGGAACTTTGCTGTTTGTTATGGCTGTCTCCTTCATCTCAACCAGATCATCCCTTATGTCCCGTAATGAGCCTTGACTCAGGCCTGAGCCCGACTACAATTACCGAGGTTTCTCTAGACAAAGTAACGGCGCTTCCAAACATTCAACTCGTGCCTGTCCCGTTGTCCAATTTGGTGGAGGCTGAGGAGGATGTATCGGGGGTCAGAGCCAATCCACCTGCTCCGGTACTCGCGGGTGATCATGATGGAGACGGGACCTCCCACCCTACACCTATCGCTTACATCGATGGGGTCCCGGTCACCGTATCCGTACAGAATGTTGATGGCCAGCAAAGGTAAGTTATCTGTTGTTTTGATTTGGATGTATTATTATACCACATTTTGATAGCCCATCTCCTTTATGGTTAATGATTCATTACTTGAAGACTTTCTCTTAGGTCATTAGTTTCATCGACTTATGGACAGCACTTTTTGTTGTTGTTGTTGCATATTATTAATTCAGGATCGTGTGCGTGGCATTAAACCCCAGTGGTGCTGCTGTGTCCTTCATGGACCAACTCACTGAATCCAATCCAGATGGTGAGAGCGTTTCACAAACAGCCAGTTGCCTATCTTATGAGCACAATGTAATGTTGTTGATATAACCACCACTGAAACATGACCAATGCCCCTTTATTCATGTGTGTATGTCTGTGTGTGGATAGGCCCCCCACAGCCCCTCTCGTTGGCAGAAGAGTGGTCCCTCCTCCATCCTGGTATGGAGCTCCTCCTGACAGACCCCCTGGATCCTGTCTCCCAACCCCAGGCTGATCCCCCTTCCCTGGGTCAGGACCATCCTCCTCCCTGTCCTCTCCTGGAGGTGCAACAGAGACCTCTGGAACCCCAAACTCATGAACCCAAGGTAGAGAGCTCGGCCCAGTACTCCTTGGGGTGAACAATGAATACCTTTATTTCTATAAAGAAGAACACTGGTAGTCGTGTTGATGGATGATGATGGGCGCCATCTTGTGCGTGTAGAAAGAAAAGCGGAAAGGTGGATGGCCTAAGGGGAAGAAGAGGAAACCAAAGAAAGAGTGGACGGCGCCAAAAGCTCCTACAACAGGGTGAGATCGATCTATCTGAGTCCGTCGATCTATTAAAAGAAAAGATTCGAACTGCCTTTGTCTCTTTCTCTCTCTCATGACTCTCTCCCTGGGTCTCTCTACCTCTCCACCACAGGTATGTGATCTTTGTGAACGAGCGCAGGCTGCAGCTGAGGCAGGAGCATCCTGACCTGCCCTTCACAGAGATCACACGCATGCTGGGGCTGCACTGGTCCCAGCTGGACTCTCTCCACAAGCAGGTCTCACCTCTGGCCTCTCACCTTTGACCCCCAACCCACAACCCAGTCGTCACCAGTGTACAATATCTAAAAGCTGTCATAGACTAACCATGAATATAAAATAAATGGCATGCTGACGTTTTAATGTTCAGATGAGACAGACTAAGTTCCAAGCTGTGGAGGTAACCCCTCCCCCCCCCCCTCCCCCATCCCCCCTTCCCCCCCTCCCCCTGCAGAGGTACAACCACGAGGCGGAGAAGGACAAGCAGCGCTACATCACAGAGCTGATGGCCTACCAGAACACCGAGGCCTACCAGGCCTTCCTCCGGAAGAAAGCCATCCTGGGCAGGGCCACTGGGTTTAATGGTGTGTGCGTGTGTCAGTGTGTGTGTCGGTGTGTGCGTGTGTATGTGTATTAGTTATAGGTATTTCACACAGTTCTGTAAATACATCATTAATTATGGAATGTGGGTGACTGTTGTTGTGGGTGTCGATGTTGTCAGGACACCAGGGTGCTGACACTGACATGGAGGAAGATGCCCTGGCTCTGAATCCCAACTATGTGAGTAACTACATGCGTTATATCTGTCATTTGTCTGATTTGACAGATTATCTTGACGGTTATTCTTTGGATCCCCCTCTTTTCATCTCCCTTTCTTTCTCTCCATCTCTGTCTTTCTCTCTCTCGCTCCCTATCTAAGGGGGAGGAGAGCACTGATCTATTCTGTGGCATCTGTAATCAGTGCTTCAGCTCTCTGCACAATAAGAAAGAGCACCTGCTGGGCAAACAACACCTCCAGGCACTCACAGGTGTGTGTGTGTGTGTGTGTGTGTGCACTTCTGTTTTCTATGACGTGCACATAATGTCATCTAAAAACAACAGTTCAAACAATGAAGGCTTGTTAATACTACATGTAGTGGCAGTGTTTCATCAGTAGGTGGCAGTGTAGGAATTGTTCCTTTCTCCATGTGTGCATTTGTGTGTTTGTTTGTCTTGTATATGTACAATTGTGTTTCTGTCCAGAGGAGTTTGAGAAGGATAAAGGCAGTCTGCCGAACACATCCAGTCTGGGGAGAGAGCTCGAGGAGGAGATAGAGAAGGACACGGAGAGAGCGGGAGGAGAGGAGGAGGATGAAGAGCTGGCTGGTTTGCTGGGTTTGTCATCTCTGGACATCAGTGTTCTCCAGGAGCTACTGATCAGACATATGAACAGTAAGACAATGTGGAGCTCGTGCAACACACTCTCCTGGAGAGTGTATACATTGTCCCTGGAGCCTTATTGATTTTCGACTTCTCATTTATTCGGCCTCTGTCTCTATATCTCTGTCTCTATATCTCTGTCTTTATATCTCTGTCTCTATATCTCTGTCTCTATATCTCTGTCGCTCTCTTTCCCTCTTTCTATCTCTCTTTTGTTCACTATTTCTGTTTCTCCCACTCTCTTAATCTCCATCACTCTGTCCCGCTCCCTCACCAACCTCCTCTCTCCATCCCTCACTTCCTGCTTGCCCTGCTATCTCTCTCAGTGAGAGACTTTGAACTGCAGCACGTGGACGAGTGTGTGGCTCGGGAGAGGCGGAGGCAGGAGCAGCTGAAGGCGGAGCTAGAGGATCTTCAGGTGGGGTAAACTGTGGGTCAAGGGTCAAGCTGTGTCCAAACTAGTACTGACCCCCCAACCACTGCTTAGAGGCAGAGAAACAACACTGAAAGAGTCTTTGTGTATTCTCTCTCTCTCTCTCTCTCTCTCTCTCTCTCTCTCTCTCTCTCTCTCTCTCTCTCTCTCTCTCTCTCTCGCACACTTTCTTTCTCTTTTTCTGTGTTATAGTCACTATTCATAGAACTGTACGCAGTGTGAAATGCAATGTTGGCTTGGCTACAGTCCCTCTCTCTTTGTCTTCCTGTGTGTATGTCCTCCTGTTCTTCTCCCTCTTTCTTTCTTTCTTTCTTTCTTTCTCTTTTTATCTCCCTCTTTCCTTGTCCCTCTCAGCTGCATTCACGATTTATATAGCTTCATGAGGGACACAATTCAAATGTGCTTAATCAATAGTCTCCCTCTTCCTCGATCCCTCCCCCTCCCTCCACAGGAGCGTAAGGTCTGTCTAGAGGCTGAGCTGGAGGCTCTCAGGGCCTCCGGGGAGAGCCTGGACTCTCACATCCAAACACTCAGCATGGAACAGCTACTGTCGCCCGCAGAGAGAGGTGAGTGTGTGTGTATGTGTGTGTGTGTGCGTGCGTGTTTCCCTTTGAAAAGGGGAAAGAGAAGGATAAAGAGATAAAATAAATGAGGCAGGAATGGAAAAAAGGAAAGTGAAGTGACTCAGAGAGAGAGGGGGGTTGGACAAAGGGGAGGGATTAGAGAAAGTAAAAAGGAGGGAGAGTAAGGATGGGAATGAAGGAATGATTGCTTAACAGCAGGTCCATTCAGTCAGTTATGTAAATGAATCCTGATTAGTAGATTACTGCAATCCAGTAGAGAGGATAAGGCTTCCTTACTGCTATTGCAATTTCACATGAACACACACACACACACACAGACACACACACAGAGAGAGACACACACATACACACACACACTTACTCATTATGTATTGGGCAATCTTTTAAACTTCTCTACACACACACACACACTTTTCTCTTCTGAATTGGCTAATGCAGCTTAGGCTGAGGGTTTTTGAATAATGAGCTTGTTATTGGTCCAATTCCTTTCCGTCATGCAAATGTCCCAGACGGTTGTTGGGTCAGCGGTGTGACCTCGCCAGTCACAGCCAGGGCCCTGAGACAGGCCGAGTTGTCAACACTTTTCCTCTCCTCTCCTTTGTCCTCAACTCTCCTCTAAATGTAATATCCAAGATGAAAGGTTTCAGCAGGACAAAGTGAGAGAGCCTCACCATAGTCTCACAGCAGTCAAACAACCAGTCCTCATTTAGTCCATTTATTCGCCATGGCTAGTTTGAAATGAGATTTTCTGAAACAAAACTGTCCATCACTGTGTAACGGCACTGACATTAACAGGAAGTAGGTAGAACGGCACTGAGAGGTTTTCTACCTTGTTTTCTAGATGACGACCATCGGCACGAACAGGCTCCGCCCATCGCCGCTCTGCATCATTGATGAAACGACGCACGGCGGACCTGTCCTGTGGTAGGTAGCCATAGCAACTGAGCAGGGATGCTTTGAGGACTGACTGTTTGGCTGTCCTCTGGGCGATAGCCGCCACCCGTTGCTCTGTGTGTGAGTTTGCCATGTACTAGTCAGTCATTAAATTCAACTCAATAAGCTCGGTCATACTCCCCTAGGTACTGCTTTTACTGTAGTTCTGAATGTCACAGACACAGGACACAAACTGTGAAACAGATACAATTAAGATACATAGTAGCAGCACAATAGAGATACACAGTATATCTGAAAATAGATCCTAGCACATTTACCTAAAATGTAAATTGCCTGTAAGGTTTTTGCATACATTACTGTGGAACATCAGTACCAACCTTTTGAGTCCTGCGGCCTCCCCAGAGACAGTGGCGGAGAGGGGAGGAAAGAAGGCAGAGAAAGAGACAGGAGGAGAGGAGAGAAAGAAAAGAGAGACAGGAGAGGAGGAAAGACAGGAGAGGGGGAAAGTAGAGACAGGAGAAAAGGGGGGGGGGGGGGGGGGGGGGACAGGACTCAAATGTTGCCATGATAACAACTAGAGAAGTGAGACCGGATTGAAATGTCTTATAAACAGCCACCCGTCCACATATTGATCTGTTTCTATTCTTAGGTGCCAGAGGATGAGGGGATGAGGAGAACAAGGAAGAAGACAAAGAAAGGAGGTAGAAGCCCAGAAGATAGAAGGGCCGCACTTTAAACAATGCACTTTCAGAGGACGTTTGGCAGCTTCCGTGTCCAGGACCGTTTACGTTTGTGGATTAGTCTGTGTGTGTTTGTTTCTTGTTGTTTTGTTGTGCGGTTCTGTTGGTTTTGATAAATGAGTCCATTTTCTATGGGCTTGGTCTTTTAGCTGTTGCTGCAAAAATGGAGATTTGGACCAAGGTTAACACACACACACACACACACACACACCTCATTGCTAATGTCAGACGAGAGCACTTAAGTTCACCGAGCCCCTCTGGTTAATCCAAGGCCCTAATACGTCTATTCTATACCCCAGTGTTCACAATGTTCCACATTATTCCTCAATACCTGGAAATACACTCTTGTATCGTGTCCTGTCATTTCTCAACCTGTGGAACTGTAGGCCCAACCGGACTGTGTATGTCTGGCCCCCTCCTCCCTGTCTAACTGTGGGAGGCAGACAAGACCTCGGTTCTCCATGATGATTGTACTTGTAGGAGAAAACACAGACGTATAATCATGGAAGCGTACTATTTTCATCACGTTTCCTAACTCCTCCCCTAGGTGCAGACAGAGAGAGGCCCTGTCTGTTAGCCTGCTGTATGGTTACTGTTGCTCTCTGTTATGGACGCGAGGAGCAAATATATTGGACTGGAAGTACTTTCTGTACCAGAATGTTGTGTGTCTCTCTGTGTTTGGGCTGTTGTTTTGGGGGGAAACGAGCATGGAAGCTCTGCCTCACACTGCTGGAGGCGAACCCTGGGTGTGAGTCATGCGCGGGAAACTTAATGAGCTTCATATGAAATGACACGTCACTCCTGGCTGGTTAGACTGAGGAGAGGGTAGGTTTAACAATGTTGGAAAAAATGACAGTTCAGCCTTCAACACTCATATTGAAACTTGGTGTGTGTGTTTTTGGATAGTAGGCTAGAGACAATCACTAAAAGAGCCACGCTGTAATTGGCTTAGATAGTTTATGCTCATGAATATGTAAAGCCGATATTGTTACCTGCTCATGAATAGGCTAAACAAACTAACAAGAAAAGCCTATTATGTAAAGTTGATTGAGTCAGTTGTAGAAACAGAATCACTAGTTGCTTTCAAAGATATTTTCTAATTAAACATTATTAGGTTTTTCAAATTTGCTTCAGATGATTGACATGCAAGGTCATCATCATGGCTGTCAACCCTTCCTGTGTTCCATACGATTATCTAGTCCCTGTAAATCAATACTTCATGACCTAATTAAAGCATTACATTCCAGTCTCCTCCAATAAATCATTGCTAGTTGTTACCAGTTTGGAAAAATAACTGTAGAGAAGAGGACTATCATAACTCTAATGTAAACATGTAAACACTTCTGTATTGAACAAAAGACATCCACGATCGTGATGGCTGGAGCTCCTAAGCGGTGAGTTTCTCTGTCTGCTCACCATCCCCAAATACCACCCCAGTCACCCCACGCCTCCACCCCTCTGCGTTGCCTTATCTAGCCGTCTATCTGTGTCTGTATGCTGGCCTCAGCAATCAGCAGTACCATGCTCACACACACACACACACTCTTCCCTTCCCAGCATCCTATGGGCCTGCAGCGATGGGCCACATATGCTGCTGCTGTTAGCAAAGCGTGTGGTGATGCGCACTGCTGCTGAACGCTACTCAGACCGACGGCCTAGGATACGGGGGGAGAGGGGGGGGAGATGGCGAGAGAGGGGGGGGCAGTGCCAATGGGGAAAGAGAAGGGGAGAGAAAGAGAGGGAGAGGCAGGAAGCATTTGGGCGTTAGTAATCCATCCAGAGTATCTGGGTCAGAGTCACACTACACAGTCTTGGTCCACCAACACGGAAGGAGTCACTCTCCTATTGTTTACTGTCTACTGTCAGGCAGTGTGTGTTAGTACAGTATAGGGTGGAGGGTCAACTTTGCAACCATGAGCCCAGGTCACCCACACTCTCACTGTCCAGCCTCTGCAAAACCTAAAAAGGGGATGATGTGCACTCACTACATACTCTACAAACTTAATACAAAAACTAGAAACTGACATAGGTTAGGAATATTGTGCTACCTGGGTGCAGGTCATATGGGATAGCCTACATAGTGGGAAAAGTCTAGGGTACTAAGGAGTTTTCCTTCCGCATTACCTCGTGTGTATGCATGTGTATGTGTGTGTGTATGGTGGGGGGTCTTTGTGGGGCATTTAGCCTACATAATTGCATAGCTCATTGCCGTCTAGCTCTGACGGTGCACGCACGGCGCACGCATGCCTCTAGCGTTGTCATTTATGAACACGCAGTCAGGTGTCGCGCCTCTTTCGCGTTTACCGACGACGCCCGGATTTTCCCACGTCCACGTCGCACCGGTATTTGATCTTTTTTTCTTTTTTTACACGCACGTTTGGAGAAAGGTGACGTTGTGTGTGGGCGGGGTGGAGAGCAGCGTGCTTGGTGTGCGAAAGAGAAATTCACAAACCAGTCCGGTCCATCACGCGGTCCAGTGGAATATTTCCCTCCAGAGGTTGCTCAATATTTGGCTAATGTAGCTGCCAGTACTCTGTCGTGGAAAGGATTAGAGTGGCTTATTGCGATGACGAGAAGTTTCTAACTCCCGCTCAGGCCGCCTGTCAAAGAGAGAACGCCCAGTGCTCTACAGCATCTCGTGCTGAAGTGCGCTCTTCACCGAACATTATAGTTACCGCCGTGGAGGAAAACGGTAGAACCTATCCACCGGAGAGCAACATCTCATTAAATAGAGTATTAAGGTGACAGGCCGTGGAACATCATTTAAAGTAAGTTAATTGCGATCCGTTCGACTAAGCAGCTAGTTCGCCTTCTTGGTAATGTTGGTGTGCAGCTGACAGGCATGTCAAATCCTGCAGCATGCCATCAACATCTTATATCCGGGTAGCTATTATATTCTCACTAAATGCATAGCCTACTGTGTCCATTCATAGCCTTACACCGATAACACAGATCACCGTTCATTGACGTCATTTACCAGATTTTCGTAGCTGTCATTAGGGGTAGTCTGCGGCGTTTACGGTTCTGTGGGACAGGTCCAGGTTCAGATGATGTCGGTAGGAGGAGGAAGTTGGGAAATATGCATTTAACCAAGAATATAATACCACTAGTCAAATCATTTTGAATTAGCTGGTGGATGGCGCAGAAGGACAACCTATTTGGTCTGGGTCTTTATTAACATCATCTGCCCACAATACCATGCCTAGCCTACCGGTGAGATGTGAACATTTGAGAACTGCACGCCCGAAGCACTATGTAGGCCTAGCTGCCATATAGAAATGCATGTGCATGGTGACAGCAGTTTACAAGGAGAGTAATCGTAGGGTAAACAGTTTCGCGGGTATTTATTAGAGATTACAACCAGCGACGTGGAGAGACTGGGGTGCACACTGCTCGGATGCTGCAGAGGTCCGCACGCCGTCCGCCGAGGGTGTGGTTGTGGACACCCGTCTGTCAGACTTGCAGCGCCCCCCCTCCACGTTTCATCCCCCTAGTTGGTTCCTTTTACCCCTCCCAATCTCAATCCCACGCAGTCAGGGTGATTTGACAGCTCTTTAAAGAGCTGGATGCTTCCCATATAGCTTCCCATATAGTCAATTTTAGCCTCCGCCGTTCTGTTAAGCCGGTTCAACATTGAGGCAGTATCAGAGCTAAGAATGTAGCCTTGCGTGGGTCGTCAGTGGATACATATTGAATGCGTTAAGCACACCATCCATACGCCATTACATCAATAACGAAGGTAATTACTGTATGATCCGTGGTTGCTTTGAGTGTTTATTATATGCAAACACTGGCATATTGCCATCTTTAATAGCCTACATCTTTTCTTACGGTTTTGAATGTACTCAATTTGAGCTGTAGGTGATCGTAGATCATGGTCTTTCAGCTTTAGGGTTGGTTAGCTGATTTTCTCAGCCTCTGACACCTCTATCTTCTCTCTCCAGTCAGAACCATCTGATTTGACTGGCTTCTAAACCCACTTCTCAAACCTCTACCCAGCTCTCTTTTCTCTTTTTCTTATTTCCTTTTCCCTCTCTCTTTCCCCCTCTCCCTCTACTCCCCCTTCTCCCACCTCTCTCTCTCTCTCTCTCTCTCTCTCTCTCTCTCTCTCTCTCTCTCTCTCTCTCTCTCTCTCTCTCTCTCTGTCTGTCTGTCTGTCTGTCTCTCTCTCTCTCTCTCTCTCTCTCTCTCTCTCTCTCTCATCCCCCCTTTAGAGAACCTTGTGCACATACAGCAGTTCTCCAATCACCTGGATATGTGCAGCATGACTCGAACCATGTCTGGTAGCTGCAGTAAGGCCTTCAGGCAGGCTCCAGTGTAGACAGCAATGCCAGGATAGAGTGAGAGAGACGGGCTAAATGAGATTACTGCCTGCTCTATCATTTCTGTGTGAGGGGATGGGCTTGTATTTGCAGACACACACACACAGTCATATGATGAGCATGAGAGTAAGCGGCCCAACGCTCCACGTTATGTAGGCAGACCTAGGCCTACACACTAATTAGAAGAGCATTCACCTAGCCACACGCGTACACACACACACACACACACACACATAGAGAGTGTTTGCAAGGTCCATTATAAGAAGCATGCTGCGTGTATTAAAGGCAGGCAGGGTGTGTTAGAGGCAGGCAGGGTGTGTTAGAGGCAGGCTGGGTGTGTCAGAGGCAGTTACTGTGTGTGTGGGGTCACTGACATCCTGCCTACAGCCTTCTGCTGCACACGCTCAGCTGTGATAGGCTCAGACAGGCTCCTCAGAGACTCTGATTGGAGGGGGGCCAGGCCCGCTCTGGAAAGGCCACAGGCGGCCGTTTATCACAGGCGGTTAAGTCGTCAAACCTGTACTGTGTGTGTGTGTGTGTGTGTGTGAGAGAGAGTGAGAGTGGGGGACAAACAGAGATAGGGACCTGTACTGTATGTTTTGAGAACATCACCTTATCAGGGGAATGTTCAGTCCAGATGTTAAAAAATAAAATAAAAGTTGTGCTGCAGACTTGTAGTCCACTGATCTGCCTTTTTATTTGTTTAGTGGGTGTGCATGCCTCTCAAGTCACTTCAGTTAATATTTAACTTTACACAACGTGTGTGTTTATGAGAATTAGGGATTGAGAGTGTATCTGTGAGTGTGTGTGTGTGTGCGGCTGTGTGTGTGTGTGTGTTAGTGTGTCTGTATTTTTGAGTGGCCCAGAGGTGGACCATCTGTGCTTCACTAACAAGCTTGAGTGTGTCCATTCCCCTGGCCTCACTGGAGTGTGTCCATTCCCCTGGCCTCACTGGAGTGTGTCCATTCCCCTGGCCTCACTGGAGTGTGTCCATTCCCCTGGCCTCACTGGAGTGTGTCCATTCCCCTGGCCTCACTGGAGTGTGTCCATTCCCCTGGCCTCACTGGAGTGTGTCCATTCCCCTGGCCTCACTGGAGTGTGTCCATTCCCCTGGCCTCACTGGAGTGTGTCCATTCCCCTGGCCTCACTGGAGTGTGTCCATTCCCCTGGCCTCACTGGAGTGTGTCCATTCCCCTGGCCTCACTGGATCACCAAACACAGCAGCCATACCTGTGTGGACCTGCCACTGTAGAACATAGTCAAAGTACATTATTTCACCACAGTCTATGATCAAGGCTTAAACTGTGTGCTACATACACCAGCCTCTGTATAATGTAGCCTAGCTGACCTGAACTGACCCTCAGAAAGTAGTTAGCTGTTAGACAGTGTAGTCTGAAATGGCAATATGCCTGGGACTGCCCTTAGACATAACATTCTGATGCAGCTCTATACTTCCTGTAGTGGTAATGTCACATGGTAAACACCATAGACCTGGGCCAGGCCTGCAGGGGGATATTAAGAACTGTTTTGGTGTGAGATGTTTCTAGTTGTTTCTATGAAGTATAGGAGTAGGAGTCAGATGGCTGAGCGGTTAGGGAATCGGGCTAGTAATCTGAAGGTTGCCAGTTCGATTCCCGGCCGTGCAAAATGACGTTGTGTCCTTGGGAAAGGCACTTCACCCTACTTGCCTCGGGGGAATATCCCTGTACTTACTGTAAGTCGCTCTGGATAAGAGCGTCTGATAAATGACTAAATGTAAATGTAGATGAAGGAAGCATTGTTATTAAAAAGGCTTCTCAGGTATGGAGTCTCACGTATATCCCAGTCCTATATCCTAGTCTTGTATCCCAGTCCTAGATCCAAGACCTGTGCTTCTGTGTACAACCTCAGTTCAGGTATCAGGAAGAAAAACCAGCCACCCCGCCACCCACACACAGAAAGACAGACAGACAGACACACACACACACACACATGCCGCTGTAACAATCTGCTTACCAGACAAAGGAGCTTAATCAAACAGCAGCAACAGTGCTCAAAATGTGAGCAGAAGGACTTAACAGCTAAGAGCATTCACAAACCAGCTGAACCTGAGATGGACTATGGACTATAGACTTCCATTTGGATCATTTTTATGCACACACACATAACCTCACTGACAACCAACATACAGCACCCAAACACTACCAATTAGGCTCTGATATTGGTCCACTAAACGTTCATCCACTTAGCCCAACAACCTGGAACAATATCTGGAAAAGTACTTTAACGTCTACTGCCATTTTCTTTCCGTCGGGGTAACTGTATTAACTAGCGTCAGACCAAGCCCAGAGGCTGACAAAGTCAGTGTTGAGTCTGGGAGCTGGTGGCATACAACTCATGTTAACATTAAAGGAGCTTGTTAGGTTCTTAGTCCTCATAAACTCACGCACTTCCTGTTCTAACATTCCTGGTTTGCCCCAGACCGTAAACAGCCCCACTGTTACCGGTGGGATGGCAGCATCTGGTAACGGGATGCAGAATGGAG
This sequence comes from Osmerus mordax, assembly GCF_038355195.1. NCBI lineage: Eukaryota > Metazoa > Chordata > Actinopteri > Osmeriformes > Osmeridae > Osmerus > Osmerus mordax. The sequence goes on from NC_090061.1 coordinate 12,327,560, forward strand.
GGTGGTGTGTGTGTGTGTGCTCCGCAGAGGTAGCAGGGTGAAGGAGCAGGCCTGACCCTTGTGTTCATGTGGACCTCTCATAGCTGCTATTAATGACCGGCTGTCCTTGCTCTCTTGTGCACTCCTCCTTGAGAAGCAGAAGTGTGTGTGTGTGCATGTGTGGGTGCGTGTCTGTGTGTGTGTGTGTGTGCGCGTGGAGTATCGATGTATACATTAAAGGTTTCATAGATGTTGGTTTAAGGAAAGAGGCCAAGGTATACTTGTATCCTCCCCTTTACACATACACACACATAGTATCCTGCCTTGGTTTTGAAACACTTGACTGAGAGATGGCAGCGACATACATGGACATCTTCAGTGGAAGCGGAGGTGTGTGTGTATGTGTGTGTGTGTGTGTGGGGGTGGGGAGGTTGATCCACCAAACATTTACATTTACAAACATTGACTTTCTATGAGGGAAATTAATGAATGTGTGTGTGTATGTGTGTGAATGGGTGTCTGTGTGCAAGGCTGTGCATCCTTCTTTGTTTTGCTGACTGTGGCTGTGGGCATGTTTCTGTGTTGCTCTTCTCTCTCTGTGGAAACGTGCATCTCTCGCCTGCTCCTTTTCATTTTTCATATCTGTGCTATTTGCACTCAGTATGAATGTTTATCTCTCTCACTCCCCCCCACTTTCTCTCTCTGTCTCTCTCCTTCCCTCTCTCTCTCTCTCTCTCTCTCTCTCTCTCTCTCTCTCTCTCTCTCTCTCTCTCTCTCTCACCCACTCTCTCTCTCTCTCTCTCTCTCTCTCTCTCTCTCTCTCTCTCTCTCTCTCTCTCTCTCTCTCTCTCTCTCTTCCTCTCTGGTTGAATGGGAGTGAGATCACCGCTCTCCTCCGCTCTGCTCCGTGACATCATCGCGCTGTCTGATGGGGCTGGAGGTGGGGTATGTAGGGCAGGAGGGGAGGAAGGGGGGGGGGGCACACCGACGTATTCATCCTGTGACTGCCCCCCTCTGGTCTCTCCAGGGTGGTGCTCCAGCTCCCTGCCCGCCCTCCTGTCTTCAGTCCTTTCCTTCTCTTCCTTTTCCACATCCATCCCTTTTTGTGCCTTATGTCGTTCGTCTCTTCCTATCTTGGGCCAGCTGCCCTCCAGCCATGCAGTGGACTCTAGATAAAGAAGTCAGGCGCTGCGTGTGTGTTTTGTCATGCACAGGTCTTTGTGTGTGTGTGTGTGTGTGTGGGTTTGGGTGTTTGTGTGCGAGGCTCTTTTCTTCCTTCCCAAGATCCTTTGCTGTAGAAGGTGGAGTTTTAAGGGCAGGGGTTGCCTTGGTAACGATTGCTGCCATCTGTGTGAGTGCTGCCGTGCATGCTCGCGCGCGTGTGAGAGAAAGAGCAAGGAGAAGCATGCTGTCGTGATGCTTCAGCGACTTCATTTTGCATTATTGATTTCAACCTCAGCAGATCGTCGAGGCTACTCGGTTACACAGTGTTTCATGAATCTAGACAGGTTTAAGGTCACAGCTACTGTACCTCACTACAGGGACATCTGTAAAGCCGTACCAAGACAGCAGCAGAACAACAGTGCAACATGGCTGACAAGTGACTACCTTATTAGAACCTGCCTTTGAGGTTATTGAGCACACGCACACAGACACAGACATACACTCTGAGTGCCAGTAGAGGGTAGCTGTGTGGGTGGAGGTGTGGGGCTCAGGCTGGCTGGCCTAGACATATTTCCACGCACAACGGAGCCTCTAAACATCCTGGGGAGTTGGATTATGATAAATGGACTGTGAGTCTATGTGTGTGTGTGTGTGTGTGCATGTGTGCGTGTGTGTGTGTGAAGGCTTTTAAATAAAATAAAAAGTGTAAGACGGGCCTCTGCTGGTGTATTTAACTGATGGGATTAATGATGATAAGGCTCTCTCTCCCCCCCCCCCCCCCCCCCCCCCCCCCCCCCCAGTGACTGACCTGTCTATCTCCTCCCTCCACAGGACTGGGGAGCCCAGAGTGAAGGGATGTAGAGGAGGAGGATGATGATGATGAAGGTGTGCTGGGTTGTCCCCGTGAGGAGGAAGAGCATCGCCTGACTCTCCTCCACCTCCTCCAATCGCTCCGGCGCCAGGACGATGTCATCGACCCCAAACCCTTCGGCCCCGCCCCATAAGAAGGGAAGGAAACCGGAGGCGATGGCGGACTCAGCCCAGACAGCCAATGAGGAGCTGCGGATCAAGCTGACGGACATCCAGATCGAGCTGCAGCAGGAGAGGGGCAAGGTAGGAGGAGGAGGAGGAGGGAGAAGCAGGAACAGGAAGGCGAGGAGGAGGGGGGAGGTGTGGGTAGGATTAGGATCATGCCGTAAACGGTTGACGACGGAGGAAGGTGAGATAATCTCAACCCCCCCCTCCTCCCCCCCCCCCCCCCCCTCCCCAGGTGTCCAAGCTGCGCGAGCGCCTCCAGGAGCAGCGGCAGGCGCGGGAGCTGGAGCAGCACAAGCACGCCGTGGCGCTGACCGACCTGCGCGCCAAGATGCACGAGGAGAAGCTGCGCGAGCTGGCGTGCGGCCGCGAGGCCCTGGCCCGGCAGCACGAGGTGGAGCTGGCCCGCAGCATCAAGATCCGCGACGGCGAGCTGCAGCGCCTGCAGGGCCTGGTCACCGCCCTGCGGGACGGGGCGGCCGACAAGCTGAAGAGCGCCCTGCTGGGGGAGGCCAGGGAGGAGGCCCGGCGGGCCTTCGACGGGGAGAGGCTCAAACTGCAGCAGGAGGTGAAGGGAGGGAGGGATAGGTGGAGGGATGGAAGTGTGGGTGGATGGATGGATGGATGAAAAGAGGTGGATGGATGGGTGGGTGCATGTGTGGGTGAGCATGGAGAAAGTGTGTGTTAGTAACTATTATATAGAGAAATATAACTATAACTATGTTATAGATTGCAATATATTCTCTAATGACTCTGCTAATGTGTGTGTGTGTGTGTGTCCAGGTGTTGGAGCAGAAGACTGCCAGGAAGCAGGCGGAGGAGGCTCTGGCCAACACGCTGCAGGCAGACAAGGCCAAAGCAGCCGATCTCCGAACAGCCTACCAGCAGCACCAGGATGAGGTGAACCGCATCAAGCGAGACTGTGAGAGAGACATCCGTCGCGTGGTGAGTCAGCTGACCACGACCACAACCAGTCACGCCTCAACCGTCGTCTGCGCTCGTGACGAGAGAGACAGGAGAGGGTTTCATTCAGTTGTGAAAAAGGGGGATGAAAGTGTAGTAACAGGTAACACAGAGAGCGAGAGCGAGAGCGAGGGGGGAAGGTGGAGGGGGAGAGAAAAAGAAGTAAGAAAGGGAGGAAGTACGAAAGAAAGAGGCAGGTGAGGAAGGGATGAAGGGGCGAGACGAATCGATGAATTATTTAGGTCGAACTACGAGGTCTGACAACCGTCCTCATGCCTTAGAGAGCAAGGACTGCCGTGAGAGAAAGAGAGAGACAGAGATTTCCCCCCTCCCCCCTCCCCCCAGATGGACGAGTTGAAGGGGAAGGACCGCGTGGTGGCGGCCCTGGAGAGGGAGCTGGGCGCGCAGGCAGGCTACGCCCAGAAGCTGCAGCTCCAAAACCAGGCTCTGGATGAGCAGCTGGGCCACGTCCGGGAGGCAGAGAAGCACCACGGCAGCCCCAAGAGAGAGGTGGCACCGCCCCTGGGGGACAGCCCCGAGCACCCCAACAACCAGGTACGCTCGCTCGTTCTCTCTCTCTCTCCCGCACACACACCGTTTCTTACTCGCTCTCCCACTGTCAGTGACTCTCTCTCGGCCCTCCCTCTCTCCCTCAGGAGGTGGAAGAGAGGGATATGAGGAGGTTCCAGCTGAAGATAGCCGAGCTGCACTCGGTCATCAGGAAGCTGGAAGACCGGAACACCCTCCTGGCGGACGAGAGGAACGAGCTGGTGAGGAACGCCCTCCTGCTCTGCTGGTCGGGACAGGATACTACTAGTGTCTGAACTCTCGCAGCAATCTGTTATCTCTGTCATGTTCAAACGCTTCCTCACTCACTAACTCACTCTCTGTCGCTCTCTCTCTCCCTCTGTATCTCTCTGTGTATTCTCTCTCACTCCCTGGTTATACCTCTCTCCCTCTCTTTCCCCCCCCCCCCCCCTCTCTCAGGTTAAACGGGTGCGCGAGGCCGAGAGTCAGATGAAGCCGCTGTTTGAGAAGAACAAGCGCATGTCCAAGAAGAACGAGGACCTGCTCCAGACGCTGCAGCGCATGGAGGAGAAGCTGAAGAACCTGAGCCGGCAGAACGCAGAGATGGTGCGTGGGGGACATGGCTACCGCTCTCTCGCTCTCTCCTTTGACTCTCTCCTTACCTTTCTTGTCCACTGGCCTGACCTGATGATAAGCCATAGGGCATAGGCAAAGAATTTAAAATGCATGAATAAAAAAGGAATGGAAGGAATGGTGGGTAATGGAGTCCTCTAGTGGTCACCGAGGACACTGTTTTGCTGACTAGACCCAGAGAGCAACCTCACTTCCTCCCTTTCTGCGCTCTCTCTCTCTCTCTCCCCCCCCCCCCCCCCCCCAGAAGGAGAAGGTGCAGTCGCGCCCGCCCCCACCTCCTCAATCCCAGCAGAACCCTCTGAAGCGGCCCACCTCGCTGACGGACTTGAGCCACGCCCACGAGGAGCAGGAGGTGGAGTTCCTCAAGCTGCAGGTTGCCGAGCAACGGGGCCTCATCGACGAGCTCACGCAGGTCAGCTTGACACGGCCAGTTGTTCTAGAAAGAGTCTGTGTTTTAATGATGTCCTTGTCAGAGGACGTCCAACCAAGGTGCCGGGTTGCCAGGTTGGAGTGCCTTTCCACTCTTGAGCTTCCACTCATACCCTGTAACCTCTCCCTCTCTCTCCTCTTTCGACTATTTTTGCTTTCCTCACTTTTTTTTGTCTTTCTTTCACCCCTCTCTCTTTCTCTATCTGTCACACCTCTCACACCCTCCTCACACCCTCTCCCACTCCTCCATGGTTGCAATCAGCTAATCAGTTCCTACTAATTCATTCATTAAGTGTGTTTTGATTCTTAGGCTGAGGCTCCTTGTTACTGATTAAAGTGGTTGAACTAAGTGGTTAGTTCATGAATGAACTAGTTCTGGGTCCAGGTGTCCTCCTTGAACTGTCAATCCTAAGGTCTGGTCCACCATTGTGAGACTTTTGGCAAACCTTAACTCTAAAATCATTAGATTGTACTGCCACAACCCTCTGCCTTTGGATGATGTTTTGATTTGGTTTGGTTTGGGTTTGACAAGTCAGAGAAGGTGCTCAGGTCAGCTTCACCTGGCTGACAGGGCTGGTTTCTCCTCTGTTGTCCTCTCAGGAACGGGACAGACTGCTGATCAACAAGAAGAACAGGAGGAAAAATGTGAAAATGCCCAAAGTAAGAGACTACTGCTGTCTGTTTGTGTGGACACGCGCGTGTGAGACTTTCACCATTTTATCTTACAGTTTTAGTCATCTTCTCTGTTGTGTACGTGTGTGTGTGTGTGTGTGAACATGTGTGTGTGACTGGTCATAGCTTGCTGCTCCAGTGGTAATGTCACTAAGCAACCAGCCTTCCCTGTTGGGCTTACGTGTTGGTTCTGTCTAATTCTGCCAATTGTCTAGTGGTGTGGTTGGTTGTGTGTGTGTGTGTTTCTAATTGGTCTCAGGAGGGAACAAGGAGAGCTTCACTCACAAACGAGTACCTGTTTGTTCTGCTTTTAAATGACATGCACTCACGCGTACACACACACACCACTCTCGTCCACATGCAGAGTCAGAGCAACAGTCTACCTAAACAGCTAAACACGACACACACTTAGTCACCGGTCGTTCTCCGAGTCTGTGTTCTGTGTATAAAGACAGGAGGAGAGACAAGCGGAAGATTCTTGATGTTGTTGTCAACGTGAGCGAGATGATTCGTCGAGTCGTGTGTTTGTGCACAGGTGGCGTAATTATGATAATTGGCTGGATTGTTAGGGGAGTTTGTGAAGTTAATGATGTTGCTAGGAGAGGAGGGGGAGGAGTCGGAAGATGTACCGTATACAAACCTCCCTCCCCGACTCACCCATCCTTCACTGGAGACTGGCACACACGGACCGCCTCGCACACAGACATCCTGGGACACTGGAAACAGGATTCCTGAACTGGGACGGTTCCTACTGGGAGCACAGGACCGCAGACGGAAGATTGCTCGGTTGAAGTGGATGTCGCCAAACTGTCTCCCTCTGTCTGTTTAGCGTGTGACACATGCCCACAAACCGAAGGCGCGACAGTACCGCAGTGAGTTAGTGGCGTGTCTAGGTGGGGCAGGGTGTGTGGAGTGTTCTAGAACAGACATGACAGAGTATCTGTACCTGGTCCTCTACCTCTCCTCCTTCGTCTGCCTCTGCGCTCTCGTCTGCCTCTACTTCTCCGGGTGCCAGGAAATGACCTACAAGCACGATGGTGAGAACTTCCTTGAGGGGAATTTAGAATTCAGAGCAACGGAAGTGTATAGGACGCCTTGCCATTAGTGAACTGTCTCTGGTATAGAAGTGTAGATACAAGATAGAACATGTTTGAGGAGAACAATGCCAAGCGACATATGGTTTCAGATTGTCAGGGATGTAAACGTTTGTTTCATTTGTGTGCAGTGCTGGAGATGGAGGGATACTGCTCTGTCATCTATGCTTAGAATTGCAATTGTGTGCCTGTTTGTGCTGTGTGTGTGTGTGTGTGTGTGTGTGTGTGTGTGTGTGTGTGTTTATGTCTGTAAATGTTTGTGTTGTGAAGCGAGTCGCGCCGTGCCATCTAATTGCCTGCTGATGTTGTGCTTGATTACTGCGGTGAATAACAGCTTCCCTCTCTCCTCTCCCTTCCCTCCTGTCTTACAGAGGCATGTTGTGGAGACATATTTTGGATTTGACGAGGAGTCGGTGGATTCTGAGACGTCCTCGCTGACCTCCTACAACACTGACCTCACAGACCGCACCCCCGCTACCCCTGAGGAGGACCTGGAAGACGTACGATCCTCATCCCTCTCTTATCTCTTTATTATCCATCTCTTTCTTCCCTTCTCCACAATCTCTCTCTCTCTTCCCTCTCTGCTTTCTTTGTCCCCCTTCTCCTCCATCCCTCTCTCTTGACCTCTCCACCACCCCTTACTCTCTCTCTCCTCGTTCTCTCTTCCCCCCTCTCCGTATGTGTGTGTGTGTGTGCGTGTGTGTGTAACCCCGTGCTGTGTGCAGGGTGTGTCTCGCGAGGAGGCGGAGCTTCGTTTCCGTCAGCTGACCAGAGAGTACCAGGCGCTGCAGCGGGCATACGCCCTCCTGCAGGAACAGACTGGGGGCTCGCTGGACGCGGAGCGGGAGGCCAGGGTGAGCAGACTCCTCCCACTTCCTGCTACCTCGTATCAACTCACTGTCCACTCTATACACAACCCCTTCACTGATCCCAAACCCGCTGACTGTACACTCTACACACAAGAGACCAGGGTAAATGATGACAAAGTCAGGCTGATTGCCACGGAAGTCAATTTTCCCAAAAAACTGATTTTTTATTATTTAGAATAAAAAGAATGCTGAACAAACAGTTGAATACCTGCAGAGTGAATGTTCATGGTCTATGATTGGTTGTCCCTGTCCCCTCCCACAGACGCGGGAGCAGCTGCAGGCGGATCTGATTGGCTGCCAGGCCAAGATCTCCGACCTGGAGAAAGCCCTGGCCGAGAGGGGGCAGGTAAAAGAGAAAAAGGGCAGGGAGAAAAAGTCCCTGGCTCCTCTCTCATTGGCCCTGCTCCTTGTCTGTCTGACGACTTTGCTTCTGGCCTGGCTCTACGCAGACAGGATCTGCCGCAGAATCCTGTGATGTCACACCGATGATGTCACAGCTCTGTGCCGGCATGCCCCGCCCCCTGTCTCTGTCAGATCTCCTTTCATCCCTGTTTCTGTTTTGGTCTATCGACTCTGGAGAAGAGAGAGAACCATCAGTGTTTCAGCTATTGATCACCAGCTCATTCATAGATACTACATGCAAATGATCTTATGACTGAAAGATCATTGTTGACAAACATGACTCTAAACAGAATGTAAACAGTGACATTTTAGTTTGTATTCATTTATAAATGCTAGTCAGTGACTTAATTTAAATTTGAAAAGTTGTTCTAACCGCTTAGGACTAAACCAATGAAGATCAACAGATGGTGCAAAGTTTCTGATTAGTGTCAGCATTTATACCAGCTATCCTTCTCTTTTATCTCTTCAAACATTCTCTGTTCTGTCTGTTGCATGGATCACCTCCAAGTGCATGCTTACTGCCTGTTTTACCACATGTTGCTTGTTTCACTTGTTCACAATTTTACGATTGGAAACTGCCTGTTTCTGCACTGCCTGTTTTTCATGAACACTCTGTTCCTACCTCGTTGGCCGTCTGTTTCGCGTCTCCAGCATGTTGTTTCCATGTATTCATGTCAGACTGTTTCTTTCTGGTGGTGGACAGATTTCATTTCATTTTTCCCCCTTGGTGCAATAAAACAGTGTTACAGCCATATGGAATGTTTGTATGTGTGTTTGTGTGTCAGGTGTTCACTTGTAACATTCAGAATTGTGTTTCATTTCTCTTGTGCATTGGGTCCGTGGGTATGGAAACCTTAAGGGATGTGAGCATTTTATAGCGGTGGGATAACTAGGTAGGGAATGTGTTTCAGGGGGATAAGGACCAGCCATACTAAGAGTCTTAGTATGGCTGGTTTGGCCTCTTCCTCCTTGTGATCTTGTGTTTCTGTGTGATTGGTGGCAGGACTCCAAATGGGTGGAGGAGAAGCAGTATCTCATCAGGACCAATCAGGAGCTCCATGAGAAGGTACTTCCTGCCTCTGTACTACGCTCTTCCTGTGGTACATGAGTATAAAAGTGACTTATCATTGAGCCGTTGAGTGTGTATGTTTCACATAGTTTTCTGTTGTGTGCTTCACACACAACAGAAGCATTGGTTTGTGTGGATTATGTATTTGTTGTCAAATAGATTGTATGTGTGTGCAGATGTGTGTGTTGCAGCAGGGAGAGTCCAAACTGCAGGCTGAGGTTCAGGATGCCCGGGACCAGAACGAGCTGCTGGAGTTCCGGGTGTTGGAGCTGGAAGTAAGAGAGTGCACTACCATCAAACTACCACCAGGGGGAGACAGCGGACTCCAGTCTCGATGCAAAACCTACATACAGTGACCAGCCCCAGCCCCATACACTCATTCACACTCTGAAGGAAGACGCACACACACACACTTGCTTATCTGTGTGTACTGATATTTGTTTGTTTTGCATGTTTCGGCCTTGCCTTGCCTTCCCAACCAGACCAGGAACATTTGTCTTTTTACGTTGAACGTTGTACAAGAATGTTGTCTCAAGCGAGATGAAGATGAACATAATTTTTAATGGAATAAAACATATTTAAGTTCACTATCCACTTCATCTTCGTTCATTTGTCTCCTCCCTGCATGTGGTTGTTTTCAAGTTTGATTTAAGTTGTCCTACAAAACAATTACATCATTTCCATCACATGTCATGTCAGCACAATTTGATGGCACTTTCTATTCATGTCATTCCCAATAAACTGCAATTTCAGGAGTGACATCATCATATGAATGGGTGCACCATTACCACTGTACACTTTGCTGAAGGTCATTTTTTTTTTACCAGAACTGGCACTTTTGTCTCTTTTTGATGACATCATAAAGCCTGTCCGTAAGATGAGTCATCATCTTAGCAGGGCCTCACAGTGATGAACACTATTTTATTGAGCCCTACTGGTTTGTTTGGCATTTTATTTTCAACTCCTCTTATTTCCCACCTCATGTTGATAGAAACGCGCTCTCTCATTTCCCATGATGTAAGTACGCCATCTTCATTATCCACACGGTCACATCTCAGCTACCACACCATATCACACTCAGTGTTTACGAGCAATGACCATAACACTACCTAAGTCTGTGGTCAGAGTGGTCAAGTTAGGCTGAGTTATGTGTGTGAGAGAGAGAGTGGGAGAGAAACACTGAAAGGGTGATGTGCGGGTGAGAGATCTCGGTGTGTGTGTCTGTGTGTGAGAGAGAGAGAGAGAGAGACCGTGTGTGTGTGAGAGAGAGATATACAGTGTGAGAGTCAGTGTGTGTGTGTGAGATGCAGTAACTGTGTGCTGTCCCTCTAGGAGAGGGAGCGCAGGTCCCCAGGCCTGAGCCTCCACATGTCAGCATCCTTCCCAGAGAACAGCAGCAGCGCCCTGCAGGTCTACTGTCACCAGGAGGGCGTCAAGGTAGCGCATGCACGCACACACAGTCACTCACACAAACACACACACACAGTCACTCACACACAAACACACTGTCACACACACACACACACAGTCATTCACACAGTCTCACACACGCAGCAGCTTGCTAGATCTACTTCATCAAGGAAGCACACACACCCCTTCTCTCTCTCTCTCTCTCTCTCTCTCTCTCTCTCTCTCTCTTGCTGTCTCTCTCTCCATCAGTGTGTTAACAGAAGTCTCCTCTCTTTTGAAGGACGTGATCATTCCCGAGCTGATGAAGAAGCTGGACATCCTGGGAGACAATGGGGTGAGAGGACCCACCTCTCCTCCCTCTGGGACCCCCCTCACCTCTCCTCCCTCTGGGACCCCCCTCACCTCTCCTCCCTCTGGGACCCCCCTCACCTCTCCTCCCTCTGGGACCCCCCTCACCTCTCCTCCCTCTGGGACCCCCCCTCACCTCTCCTCCCTCTGGGACCCCCCTCACCTCTCCTCCCTCTGGGACCCCCCTCACCTCTCCTCCCTCTGGGACCCCCCCTCACCTCTCCTCCCTCTGCGAAGACACTGAGCGTACATCCATTCTGACATGGCTCTGCCTTCTCCTCTTCCTCCCCCCCTCCCCTCCCAGAATCTTCGTAACGAGGAGCAGGTGGTGGTGATCCAGGCGGGCACGGTGCTGTCTCTGTGTGAGAAGGTCAGCCTCAGATCCTGCCCCTCCTCCTCCTCACGCGTCTGTCTAGAGCACAGCTAAGGCCCAAGGCAACTGCCACACTTCTAAACCCCGTCACCTGGCTCAGAGAGTTTGGTGTGTCTTTAGTTTGCCGTGTAGATTAGCGGAATGGGGATCAACAAGGCAGTTTCTGTGGACTAGCTCTGCCACTGAGCACGACCTACAGTACAGAGAGTCATTTTCTTGCTTTTCGATTGTTCTCGTTATCCAGTATACATGATGTTGTCAATTTTCACTTTCATCACTTTCAGTGGCTGAAGCAGATTGACACCACTGAAGCAGCCCTGACCCAGAAGATGATTGACCTGGAGAATGACAAGGTGAGAGGGACTCAGGAACTGGTCTCTGATCAGACATCCACATGGCCTGTATAAACACAATGAGAAACACACCTTTCAATCAGCTGAGTTCGGATCAGAAACGTTAACATGTTTTTTTGTTGTGATGCCATATCCTGCCGTGTGCGATGTCACTTCCAGGACCTGTTCAGTAAGCAGAAGGGCTTCCTGGAGGAGGAGCTAGACTACAGGAAGCAGGCTCTGGATCAGGCCTACATGGTACGAGCCCAGGGCATGATGGGATAGCTCTGCCCTGTACCCTCCTTCTCCCAAGAGGACTTCAGTCCAACGCACAAACACAATGTCTCACACACACTCAGCATTTAACACAAACTACATACAACATAATATCACAGACATACTATAGACTATTAGAGACATTGCTTTCTATGGCATGACCTTTAGCTGCTTATAAAGACAGGTTAAAAGCACCCATACAAGCTCTCCTCCCATCCCACATCCCAGACGCAGGTGAGCAGTGCTTTGATGTGATGTGTTTGCCTTCATGCTGTTGGGATACTGCATCTTTGACCTGCCAAGACGGGCTGAACACTGCAGACCAGAGAGAGCACTCTCTCGCGCTGGGGCATCTTAGCTGTCGAATGCAGTCCTAATCTGACATAAACAAGATATTAACAAAGATGTTTCGGTCAACTACACCTGTAATAACCTCATGCTAATCATATCTAAACAACATAATGATGGAATTGCCATGAATTCGAATTTTAGACTTCAGACTGACAATAAATGTGTTGAGGCCTTAGTTACAGATACACCCCAGTATAGATAGGTTAGTAAGGAATGAGGGCATGACAAGTCCATTTGTTTTGTTTTCCCCTCACTGTCACTTCTGATGAAAGCAGGAAGCAGCCACTGTGTGGAACACAGCATCCCTCTCTCCTTATCATGTTTTATTTGGTGTGTATGTCTCTGTTGTTGTCGGTGCATCAGTTCCACTCTATGTTGAGGTCGACCAAAGCTACCGTGTTTTGTTTGCGTGACAACCAAATGCGCTACCAAAGTAAACCTCTCATAGGCACGTCAAGATTTCTCCAACGCACGCTTACAAAGTCATGACTTTGGGACTGTAGTCACGACTTTCTGGTTACCCCACAATGCACAACATGTTTTGGACAATCAATATACAGTGGAACAGTGTTCTCCATTTCTGCCATGGTCACAGTGGTATGTGTGTGTGTGTGTGTTTGTATGGATGTGCATGTGTGTGTTCTTGTGTGCGGGCATGCTTACGCACGCGGGCGCATGTGTGTATGTGTGTGTGTGTGTGTGTGCGCGGGCCTGACAGAGGATCGAGGAGCTGGAGGCCACCCTGTATAGAGCTCTGCAGCAGGAGCCGGGGGCGGCGGTGGCGGAGTCCCTGTCAGACAGGCAGAGGGAGGAGCTGAGGCTAGCCGTGGACAAGCTGCGGAGGCAGATACTCAGGCAGAGTCGCCAGTTTGACAGTCAGATCCTGCAGGAGCGCATGGAGCTCCTACAGCAGGCGTACCAGGTAAGCCCCGCCCCCTGTTCTCTGCCCCGCCCCCTGTTCTCTGCCCCCCGCCCCCTGTTCTCTGCCCCCGCCCCCTGTTCTCTGCCCCCCGCCCCCTGTTCTCTGCCCCTGCCCCCTGTTCTCTGCCCCCTGTTCTCTGCCCCCTGTTCTCTGCCCCCGCCCCCTGTTCTCTGCCCCCGCCCCCTGTTCTCTGCCCCCGCCCCCTGTTCTCTGCCCCTGCCCCCTGTTCTCTGCCCCCGCCCCCTGTTCTCTACCCCCGCCCCCTGTTCTCTGCCCCTGCCCCCTGTTCTCTGCCCCCGCGCCCTGTTCTCTGCCCCTGCCCTCTGTTCTCTGCCCCCGCCCCCTGTTCTCTACCCCCGCCCCCTGTTCTCTGCCCCTGCCCCCTGTTCTCTGCCCCCCCTGTTCTCTGCCCCCCCTGTTCTCTGCCCCCGCCCCCTGTTCTCTGCCCCGTAGAGAAGATGCAGTATCCCTACTCTGCCCATACCTGTGTGTTTAGAGAGTCCATGGTAGGTGGATATAGACACAGGGGTGGAGAGAGAGAAAGCGAGAGAGAGATATCTAGATAGTGTGAGAGTGAGAGAGAGATAAAAGGGATGCAGTGTACAGTGTGTGTGTGTGTGTGTATGTGTGTGCACATTGTGTCCTGTACTTCCCTCCAACCCTCACTGTGTTCACCAGTGTATACCTTAACACCACTCCAGGATTTTAAAACACCACTCATTTCAACTCTGCATTCCTCCACACCTAACCTCAACCGAAACCACAACTTTGAACTGTTTTATAAACTACATCAGCTACTCTCACCTATTCTCACAACAACACAAGTATAAAAAAGATTCTACCTGCTAAAATGTCTACTAACCTGTAGTGACGATGTAGAGTTTATAGTAAATCATTCCGTGTTCTTCAGAGAGATCCAGTGTCTTCTAAGTGGTCTTCCCTCGGCAGTCTCTCCTCCATCTCTATGGACCAGTATCTGCAGCCCCTAACTGATCTCTGCTCCCCAAAACACGCTGTCTACCAGTGTCTCGCTCCCCTGGCTGGGTCTATGGTCCCGTGGTTAGGGCCTAAGCCTCGGGTGCTTACGAATGTGCTGCGGGCAGAATGAGATGTTGAACTCGTTTTGAACGCAGCCCTGAGTTTGCGGTGGTTGACAATGAGGGGTGTTGCACAACTTTTAGGATTGCCTAATCACTGCACTGATTCACTGAGCCTACGTGGATTTGTACAGATTTCACGCCTGTCCGAGTGTGTTAGTCTTGAACGTTGGAGTGACTGACGGAGGGAGAGAGGGAGACACATTTCAGCCAGGACCAGAGTTACCAAGGGCTACGGTTTAGGCTCTAATCTTCTTTTTCCTAGACCCCAAATCAGCTTACAGTCTCTTAGCTCAAAGATGGAGTCCCTCATTGTCCATTGTTGCTATTTGCTGGTTGTCATGGCAGTTCCCACCATGCATAAAGCTGCACAACGGTGTCTACGGTAACCAGGAGCGTTGTGGAAAGCAAGTTTTGGGATAGGCCAACGTTTTTTGGGCCACATTCCTAAAACCCTTTTAGTACCCATGTCCCTTATATAATATACGATACTATAAGAATATAGGACTCCATAAATAATTCTGCGGATGCTCTCAATAAAGATGGTGATGGAGTTACAGAATACAATGGCTGAAAAGTTGATCGGATGTAGAAATCCTTCTCATACTGATTGTCCTGTGTCCTGCCTAGAGCCAGTTCTAGGATGGTATGTCATTGGGTTTGGCAGACAGATCACGTTTAGCTTTAGAAAAAGCGAATGAATTGTTAGATTATAATCTTACTTCATGAATCAAAAGTAATCTAATGGATGGGCAAGGTCCAACCAAGCAAGTCCTAGAACTAGGTACTCCTGGTACGGTATACTGTGTACCTTCTGGTGTTGTGGCTCTGATGGTCACCTGGGTCCATGTGGAGTGTTACTGCTCGTGGTCTGCCTGGGCAGATGACGCTCAGGGTCTGGTGTGGTTTCTCTTTCTCTTCCAGAGGATCAGAGAGCTGGAAGACAGGATTGAGACGCAGAAGAAACAAATCAAGGACATAGAGGAGAAGGTAGAAGCGCTCTCCTGCAGATCTTCTGATGATTGAACTTGCACTGTCCTGTCCCGGTTCAACTTTCAGAATAACACTTTCCCTCCCTTTCTCTTTTTGTTTGTTTCTGTTTGTGGTCGTTGTTTTAAATCCTTCTATTCTTTTAGTTTTTGTTCCTGTTTCTGTTTTTCTCTCTAGCTTTTATTCTCTGGCCTTAATGAAGCAGCGTACGTAACAACATCAGGTAAGAATGCACAGAGAGGTGTGATGTGGCCCTCACATCTACAGGACAGCCAGACAAGAGTGACAGAGGTGGGGATGACGATGGGGATGACAGTGATGGAGATGACTATGGGGATGACAGTGATGGGGATGACAGTGATGGGGATGACAGAGATGGAGATGACAGTGATGGGGATGACAGTGATGGGGATGACAGTGATGGGGATGACAGTGATGGAGATGACGATGGGGATGATGATGGGGATGACAGTGATGGGGATGACTATGGGGATGACAGTGATGGGGATGACAGTGATGGGGATGACAGTGATGGAGATGACGATGGGGATGACAGTGATGGGGATGACAGTGATGGGGATGACAGTGATGGGGATGATGATGGGGATGACAGTGATGGGGATGACAGTGATGGGGATGACAGTGATGGAGATGACAGTGATGGGGATGACAGTGATGGGGATGACAGTGATGGGGATGACAGTGATGGAGATGACGATGGGGATGACAGTGATGGGGATGACAGTGATGGAGATGACGATGGGGATGACAGTGATGGGGATGACAGTGATGGGGATGACAGTGATGGGGATGACAGTGATGGGGATGACGATGGTGCACTTCCCTGACCCTCTAGGTGCCAAGGTGCTCAGGTGGAGAAACGAGGATGAATCACGACATATTCATTTTTTTTATAGACTGCTCACTAAACCTTATGGCCTTTTTGATAAATGTGCACTTTGATAAACCAAACCGCCATCTTGGAATGCAAAATAAAACACAGGACTTTTCATGAGAAGGGGAAACATTTCACAGACTTTGTGAGTGACAGATGCAGTAAATTGTGTGTGGGTTTTTTTATGGAGGAGATCTACCTTGTGGGTTATTTGTTCGTGGAGCCTTGAGCCTAACGACCTCCGAACGGGGAATGTGTTGAGACAACCTCGAACTTTGTTGTGTCGTAAGGAGCAGAACCCAGTGGAACACAACCAGAGGGGCCTCAAACTCAGGAGAACACAGAGCCGGGCAAGGAACCAGTGCAATCATGGAGGGAGAGGGAGATGAAGGGAGGACCGAGGAGGAAGGGAACGGGTTAAGAGACCGAGTAGAGAGAGAGAGGGCAGAGAGGAAGTGTGAGGGGAGAAGGGGAGGGGGGGAGAGGGGGAGGGGGGGCAGTGGGCTAGGGGGCACTTCTCTCTCGGCCCAGCGAGCCAACCACCGGACGCAGAAAGTTCCTCCGAAAAGATCAGTGCCCCCGGAGCGTTTCCATGGAAACCGGAGTGCGTAGCCAGAGCCGAACTGAAAGAGTCCGAAGGACGAGGACAACAGCGGAGGGACACTTGGGAGAGAGAGCGCTGGCGTTTTCTGGAGGTAAGTCACTCTAAAGAATCTCGTTTAATATACCCCAATACACCTAACAGTAATGTAATCTGAAGTGTTTGATCTGAAGATCATACTATATTAACCAACAACAACCTTCAGAGCTGACCTGTCCTGTGTATGTGTTACTCATTGGTGGCATTCTTGGTCTAATCCCAGTTAAGCTGTAACCATGCTGTAACTGGTAGACGAACTGCGTGGGAGGGGCTGGTCCTGTCATGGGGCGGGGCTTATTTTGGTTGAGGAGAGGAGGGGTGGGGAGAGGTGCCAGGGCAGAGGACAGAAGAGAGTGGAGGAGAGGAAAGAGGAAGAGAGGAGGAAAGAGGGGAGGAGAGGAGTATAGAAGGGAGGAGAGGAGGGAACTGTCAGAAATATTAATCTATCAAGCATTGCACAGTCAGTCGGTGAACAATTTAAGAAAGCTTTATTGCTTGCGCCCGGCCCACAAGGAGACAAAAACATCACACGCCATTGTGCTACAAAGTTTGTCTGCTAGCATGTTGTGCTAACTTTTCTAACAGGAACAGACTGGAGGATGGGGGGGAGGAGAGGAAAGGAGAGAACAGAGTAGAGAAGAGACGGGAGGAAAAGAGAGAGGACTATAGATGGGAGGGGAGGAAGGAACAGAGTAGAGGAGAGGGGAGGGGAGAGAGGGGGGAGAGAGGGGGGGAGAGAGGAGGGGAGAGAGGAGAAGAGAGAGGAGGGGAGAGATGAGGGGAGAGGGGAGGGGAGAGAGGAGGGGAGAGAGAAGAGAGGAGGGGAGAGAGGAAGGGAGAAAGGAGGGGAAAGAGGAAGGGAGAGAGGAAGGGAGAGAGGAGGGGAGAGAGGAGGGGAGAGTAGGAGGGGTAACCTGAGAGACACCTTTGGACAGTCTAGCTGCCACCAAGCTGCTGATGTCCTGAATAATACAGTGTGTAGTGTGTGTGGTGTGTGTGAACTACTAAAATACATTTAAAAAATGAGGGAAAAGGTGAAAATAACAGATAATGAGAGAAGCAGCGAGAAGGTGTGTATGTGTGTGTGTGTGAAGGAGGGTTGGTAACCAATAAAAAGTGTGCATTTTTTGTGATACCAATGATATCAAAACTATAGCAAATGTTCTGCAGATTCAGGAAAATACCACCCACCAGTGAGCACACATACGGAGGGTCAGGTGACCATGTCCGACCCTGAAAGTGGAAGCGGGTCAGTAACCGTGGTGACGGGTCCCCCTGGCCAGGCCCTCAGTGTCCTGTCTGAGAGAGTGAAAGTTCTAGAACACAGCCTGAGAGACAAGGTCAACTCCATCACAGAGTCCGAAGGTGCTCTGAGGAACAGGTGAGAGATAGGGGGGCGGAGGAGGGGGGAAGGGGTGGGTGGTGTCTCATGTCATGACACACACTTAGGTACTACTACACTCACATATGGCCACCATCGGATCATGTATCACACACACTCAACCCCAATGCATGCTGTTTCACCGGCACACTGCTAGCTGTGTTCTTTCAATGGGTTGGAGTTTGTTACATGGCTGAGTTTCCTGAAAGGTGAAAACAATATTATATAATCTATTCATGTCATGCCACTGTGCTAACCTAGTGCTATTTTCTAAAGAATGAAAAGTAGTTAAGCTAATGCTCAAGCTAATAGTAATGTCAAGTACTAATTTGACAATGTCAACATTTTAGGATGCTAATGTTAGGATGCTAATGCTACTGTAGGAAGCCAGTACTAGGCTACTTATGCTAGGATGCCAATGCTAGGATGCTAATCGCTACTGTTATGTGAGCCTGCGTCTGCTGTGTTTGTCATCCAGGATCAGAGAGCTGGAGGTGTCAGAGAGGAGTCTGCAGCACAAGGTGGATGACCTCACCGCCACGTCAGCCCTCCACTGTCCCAGAATGCAACGCCAGAGGCTGGATGAGCGGCTATATGCGCTCAAAGATGAAGTCAGGACCATGGTGAGCTGAAAGAGCAAACTTTATTAGCAGTTACATAAGAGGAGGCTATAAACTATGAAACACCTGCTAGGCTAAAGCTTTCATACTGGTCTGATAAACTTTTGTTTCGGTCTGTATTTGTGTTTCTGTGTAATGTTTGTGTAACCCCCATCTCTCTTTCTTGCTTTGTATCTCTCTCTCCCTCACCCTCTGTTTCTTCTCTTTCTCTCTCTCTCTTTTTATGTGTCTTTTTGTCTCTCTGTCTCTCCCTCCCCCCCTCCATCAGTCTCAGGAGAAGGAGCGAGGGGAGCGTGTGTGGCGAGTCCGACTGCAGCGCTGCCAGGCCCAGCTGAAGGCCAAAGAGGAGGAGATGGCTCGCCAGTCGCACTACTTCGAGCACTTCAAGACCCAGCTGCAGCAGAAGCTCAGCCTGTCCAGGGACCGGGAGCAGGGCCTGCAGGCCCGCATCCACCTCCTGGAGCGACGTCTGCTGGAGCTCACTGTGTCTGCGGCCTCCGCCGCGGTACCCGCCCTCAAGAAGACGGCCACCGAGAGACTCGCGCACCTGAGGGGAGAGGGAGAGGGAGAGGAGGGCGGAGAAGAAGAGGAAGAGGCGACGGAGAGGAGGAGGGGCGTCGGACGGCGCTCGCAACCAAAGCCCGGGCTCCCGCGAGAGGGAGAGAGAGAAGGAGGGAGGGCGGACGTTGTGAAAGGGGGAGAGGATACGGAGGACAGGGGGATGAAGGGACTGAGAGGAGAAGAGGAGGGCCGGGCGAGGTACGACAAGGAGGAGAGCGGCGGCGAGGCCCGACTGCGGGGGTTCATCCTCAGCCTCCAGGAGGACCTCAGGGCGCTGCTGGAGAGAGAGGAGCAGGGGGAGGCCGAGCGGAGGGGGTTGGCGGAACAGCTGCAGGAAGCACAGGAGAACAGCCACTTCTTGTCCTGTAAGATGGAGGAGATGCGGGCGGGGGTGCACAGGCTAAAGCTGGCAGAGAGCTCCCTGACGGAGGAGGTGGAGGAGCTGCAGGAGGAGAACCTGCGCCTCCACAGGAGCCTCGGCCAGAACCCCAGGAAGGCCTCACAGACTCCTGTCCCTGAAGGCCCCAGCCCTAGCCCCAGCCCCAACCACAACTCCAGCCTGTCTTCTGCCCCTGTTGTCCCACAGTCCAGCCCCCCTCCCATGGGACAACCAGGCCCACTGAACTGCTCAGACCAGGTAAAGCAAGATGACGCTGGAATCCATTCCTGTGTTGTTGAGAATTCTGTTACTTTTGATGAATATGCATCCTTAGATAAAAATCAGGTGTGCAAGTGTTTTTGTGTATTCAGCAATGCATCGTACATGGTTCCCACCATTTAAAACGGTTGAATGGGAAGGTGTTATGAGTTATGAGTAAGGATTATGGTTTTTTTAATAATGTGCAAATCTTATGCATTCTGATAATGGAATGGATGAGATTTATTAGATTATCGTGCTAGTAAAGTACAGATCCTGTACACAGCGGAATTTTTATTTTATTACCAAAGAGAGGCCATGTGTTTGGTAGTATAGTGTATTTGTGTGTGTGTGTGTTTGTGTGTGTGTGAGAGAGAGAGAGAGAGAGAGAGAGAGAGAGAGAGAGAGAGAAAATAATACTGAATTGGATACATTTGTGGCTACAATAGATACAACGTCTGTGTCTCTCTATCTACTGATCTAACAAGTACATGTTGTTTTACTGTCCCTGAACCAGCAGGAGGGCCTGTCACTGCTGAGTGCACCTCCCTCTCTTAACCACCGGGGGACAGCCAAGTGCTCACAGGAGGATGACACAGCGAAACAGCATACCACAGCCAAACCTGACAGTTCCACCTTACCTCTGCCCAAACCAGACCTCCTGAACCTCTCAGGCCACCGTAGCCCCAAACCCAAACCCAGCCCCAAACCCAGCCTGCTCTCCCTAGTGACCTCCACAGCGGAGGTGGGGGCATTCAGCCTCAGTCAAGGGGACAGTCTGGGGGACTGGGGCCCAGGGTTCCCGTCTCTGGGCCTGGGCGAGGCGGAGGGCAGTGAGGAGACGGAGGCCCTGAGGGAGGCCTACAGGAGCCTGGGAGGAGACCTGGATGGCTTGAGGGACCAGCGGGACCAGCTGGAGAACGCGCTGCTCCACACCCAACAGCAGCTGCAGAGGCTGTCCCTGGAGAACGCCCGACTGAAACTCCAACTCAGGGAGCAGGCGGGAGAGGGGGCCTCCGAGGCAGAGCTGAGGTGTTCAGTGGGAGAAGTACGTGTGTCAGGAAACAGCCAAATACACGGACATCCCCTGTCCCATGCCCCAACCCAGGAAGTTCTCCCATCCTCCTCCCCTTCCACACCCCCCGAAGGTGATCTCCTTGCCCTGGCCCAAGACGACCTGGCCCTGGCCCTGAACCAAGAGAACCGTGCCCTGGCCGGGCGAATCCAGGAGTTACTGGCCCACCTGGAGCTCCAAGAGGGGGAGGCGGAGCGTGAGCTTGCCCAGCTCAGGCTGCAGGTGTTGGGGCTGGAAAGGGACGGGGCCAGGCTGGAGCAGGACAACGAGGAGCAGGTCTGCCTCATCGCTGAGCTGACCAGGAAGACCGAGGACGACCTCAACACCATCATGGACCTGCAGCAGAGGCTAAACAACAGTGGTCAGATACGGGGACCGCAGGTCCACGACGCGCTCGAGTCAGGGCGTGGTCAGATGGAGCTTCCGAGCGACCATGCAACAGGGTCAGAGAGCGGCCAGGGTGACCGTGACGGTGGGTCAGTGAATGGTCCACCTCAGAGTGAAGGACCAGTCAAGCCAGTTAGCGTTCCCTCTCAGGTCAACCGTGCGGTCGTATCAGTTCACATTCAGCCGCCTGAACCTGCAACCGAGTTAGAGAACGGACTACGGGTAGACCCAAGCCCGGTTTGCGGTCAACAAAACAAGCATCCGACGACAGAGCTACCGAGCGGTCCAAACTTAGACGACCGCGTGGTCACGTCAGGAAACCCTCCGCAGGGTGAGGATGGGAGCGGCACAGCCAGCGGTTCCCGGGGCGAGCGCTCGGCCGCGGAGGAGCTGCTGCGGTCCGTCAGCGCCCTGAGGGAGGAGCAGAGGGAGCTGGGACGCTCTCTCCAGGGTCAGACGGACGACAAGCACCAGCTGACGCGCTCCCTCTGGGTCCTGAAGGAGGAGAGAGACCAGGTCACCCTGTCTCTACAGGCTCTTAAGCAGGAGAGAGACCTGCTGACCAGGTCTCTCTGTGGCGTGAGAGAGGAGAGAGACAAGATGATGCGCTCCATGAGCAGTCTGAAAGAGGAGAGGGACCGCTTAAGTCAGTCTGTGGGCTCTCTCAAGGAGGAGCGAGACCACTTTGTTTCTGAGAAAGAGAGAGAGCACGTGACGCAATCCCTCCATGGGTTAGAGAAGGAGCGAGACCAGGTAGAACGGTCTCTCTGCGGTCTGAAAGAAGAGAGAGACCAGCTGACTCGATCCATGTGCACTTTGAACGAAGAGCGAGACGCTTTGGTCCAGTCACTCTGCGACCTAGAGGAGGAGAGAGACAAGCTGGCAACGTCTCTCTGCGGTGAAAAAGAAAAGAAAGACCAACTAACAAACTCACTACGTGGACTCAGAGAAGAGAGAGACCGGCTGCAGACAGACGTCACCAGCCTTCAGAAGCTGCTTCACTCAGAGGGGCCGAGTCAGAGCCGGGTGGCCAATCAGAGCCAGGTCGGCATGCCAACGAGGATAGATGGCGATGCCACTCAGAGATGTCATGTTACGGTCTCCTCCCTCCAGTCTGGTCAGGTATGAGAGGACTCTCTGCTCTTCGCCCTCACTACTCTGTCTAAGAAGTACCGTTATATCTAGGTCTGTGTCTCTGTCTTTCTCTGATGCCATATTTCATATTTTCATGTTTTTATATAAACTTCTGCTGTATGTCTGCAAGTCATTGAATCAAGCTGTTGTTTGTTCTTGTGTCTAGGATGGGGGGAGTGAAGGAAGGGAGGAGCTCCCAGGGGAGCGAATGGTGAGGGAGGAAGAGGGGGAGTCAGGGAGGAGGGAGGAGGGACACAGTCAGCTGATGAGGGAGGTTGAAGCGACGGGTGCAGAACTCAGGAGGTCGCAAGAGGAGCTGCAGAGGAGCCAATCAGAGGTATGGAAATGTTTCCTCTTGGTTTGATCAGTCCCATAGGTCAGAGCCTTTCGTCTCGGATCCGAATCTGGGTTGGGTTTTGGTAAATCTGCATGTGTGTGTGTGTGTGTGTGTACAGGTCCAGAGGTGCTACCATGAGCTGGGTGTGTCTGAGGCCAGAAGCGTGGAGGCAGAGAAAAGGGCACAGCAGGCAGCCAATGACGTGAGGAGGATGAGAGAGGGAGCGAAGGAGGAGGAGGAGGAGACCAATCGGGAACACGACAAGCTAAGAACAGAGGTACGGATGGAGAGAGCAAACCTCTTCCCCTATCAGGCCAATGCTATCTGTGTTTTGCTAACCAATAATCTGATTATGGATGTGAAGTAACAGTAATAGGCTGGGCTAAGATAAACTAAATCTAATCTAAACTAAATTAGACCAAAATAGGCTAACTCAGGCTCATCAATGGATGTTTGTGAACTAACTGTGTGTTGGGTGTAGGTGAGAGAGATGCATGACAGGGTGACTAGACTGCAGAGGGAGAAGAGCGATGCTCTCTCCCTGAAGGCACAGGAAGAGGAACATCTCACCATGCTACAGGCTCAACTCAATGCCAAGGTGTGTATGTTACTTGTCATCTTGTGATGCTGTTGTGGACTTCCCTACATCTACCCTAATGGGTTTTCACTGAGAACGCACTGTGCAATGTGTGACTGTGTGTGTGTTTAATCTCACAGACGGTGGCTCTGCAGGAGTTGAACTTAGAGTACACAGCCCTGAGGAGAGAGAAAGAGAGCAGGGAGGAACAGAAAGACACATTCACCTCGCTCAGGGCGAGGTATGATGACATCAGAGCTAAGGTAAACGATTATGTGTGAGCACCACAAGCACTGAAGCACCCTACATTACATCCACTGGTATTTCTTTTTTATGATATGTGTTTGTGTGTGTTTCCAGTACGACGTTCTCCTCAGGAAGAAGAGCCAGACTGATCTGGATATGGCTCCTCTCAAGGTCAGAATGGCAGAAGCACGGTCCTTATCTGTCCAATGGCTGGCAAGACTGTCTTGTTTTTACCTTGAGTGACCTCTGTTCTGTCCAATGGCAGGCCTGGCTGCCTGATTTTAATTTTTAGTGAACGAATGGGATTCCCCACAGTCATGAATGACATTTGCTTTGTCCAATGGCGTGTCACTCTGTCATGTTTTAGCCTTGACTGACACCTGTTCTGTCCAATGGCAGGCCAAGCTGTCATGCCTGGTGGTGAAGTGTCAGCAGAGGAACCGTGTGTTGGCCCAGATGATGCGGGCCCTGCGTCGGTCTGGCTGTCTGGACCTCCCCCTCATTCTGGAGGCTGAGGACCTTCTCAATGACACAGCACTGCAGGACTACACCACAACCTTCTCACCAGGACACAAGACAACCCTACCAGAGTACACCACAACCTTCTCACCAGGACACCACACAACCCTACCAGAGTACACCACAACCTTCTCACCAGGACACAAGACAACCCTACCAGAGTACACCACAACCTTCTCACCAGGACACCACACAACCCTACCTGAGTACACCACAACCTTCTCACCAGGACACCACACAACCCTACCTGAGTACACCACAACCTTCTCACCAGGACACAAGACAACCCTACAAGACTACACCTCAGCCTTCTCACCAGGACACCACACAACCCTACCAGACTACACCACAGCACACATTCCTGCAACTGGTAAAGCACTTAAAGACCCAATCGGAGAATACGCTCCAGTCTCCAGCACAGCGCTGCAAGACCAACTCCTCCAGCCTCAGTTAACTGCTGTTCCCGCTTTGTCTGAGACACCCAACACCTCACATGTGTTCAGCTCAACACAGGTATGGACTGTACCATCTGAAACTGTAAGGGGATGTGGGGATGGGGGTTCTCAGTCCAGATGTAAGGGCTTTCCATGTCTATCTCCAAGGGGCTTACCCCACTATTTTGTTCTGTCTGTAGAGCTTGAGTTCACCTGCGCCCCAGAATGACAGCGGTGACGACACAAGCCTGTGTCTGACCTCAGCAGATCAAAGTCCACTCAACACCCCTCTGACGCAAACTTCCAAAGTTGGTCCAGTCCAGGTCACAGCATCCGCAGACAGACACAGACTGTACCAAGAGGGGGAGAAAGGGGAGGCCCCTGAGAGATGGCTAGGTGTGGGCAGGAGGCTGAGCAGCCCTGAGAAGATCATGAACCTCCAGCTGCAGCTGCAGAACACCCTGTTCCAGAGCTACCAGGTAAACACCACATTCTATTCTATTCTCCTCT
This sequence comes from Osmerus mordax, assembly GCF_038355195.1. Lineage (NCBI taxonomy): Eukaryota > Metazoa > Chordata > Actinopteri > Osmeriformes > Osmeridae > Osmerus > Osmerus mordax. The sequence goes on from NC_090061.1 coordinate 12,352,449, forward strand.
GCAGCTGGACAGTAGAACATTCAGTGTAGCAATGCCCCAATGTTAGCCTGAAGTGAGCCTGAGAACACCAAACACAGGACATAACCCTGGTTTGTTCTCCCCTAAGGCCTCAGTGAGGAGAGTGGAGGCAGGGGAGGTGGAGAACCACACCAGGGGCAGAGCCTCAGGCCAGCAGCCCAGGATAGGCCTCTCTGTGCCAGCTACAAGAGAGATGACTCTGGCCCCCAGGACCACAGTGAATGTCCCAATCAGCACTGTAGCACCTAACCAACCCAAACACATCTCCTCAATACCTACTCTTAACAAGGCTTCTGTCACTAGCAGACCCAAACATGCCTTCTCCGGTACCCCAACTGCCACCAGCAGTGCTGAAGAAAGCAGCCCCACAAGAAATACCCCCTCCGTTGTCACCATGACGATAACCCCCTCCGACCTTGGGTCCCTGTCCAGACCAGCACCCCGCACTGAAAAGGCAGCTACTGCCACCACTACCTCAGTTACCCCCCTCAGTTCTACCCCAACCAGGTCAACTGCCCCTCTGAGTTTTCCCCCTCTTGGGCTTTCGGCCCCCACTCTCATGGCCCAGACTGTTAGGAAACGGACTGCCACAGCTTCGTTCAAAACTGCCCCGAGAAGAACTGCCCCGGCAACCAACCACACTCCTAACTCCCAAGTACCCAAGCCTGTCGCACGCTGCCAATCTGCCCCTGACACACCGGCCCCTTATTCCACCTTGTCTGACAGCCGTACCCCTGCCCCCCCCTCCAGAGGGCTCCACTCCACCCCCGCCACTCCCCCCTCCCTGGGGAAGACAGCACATCCTGAGAGACAGAGGGGTGTTAGTCACCCTTCCTCCGCCAGATCAAACAGAGCCAAACAAGGTAGGTTGGCAATGCATCAGATGAAGGTCATGCACCATACTTACATACATACACTTGGTTGGCTGTGTTTGTGTGTTGGCAATTTACGATGTTACTTGTTGTATTAAAGATTGTCTAGGAAACTATGAATACAAATTCAAGAATGTCCTGTTTATTAAGTAACCGATAACTGAATTTCTGCCATCTTTGTCCCGACCTCTCCCCAGAAGCACCTGCTGAGGTGGGTTCCGTTGATGTCATCAAGACGGTGGGACAGAGCAGCCTTATGATTGGCTGGGAGAGGCCGCCACTCGATGAGCTTGGCTGCAGCAACGGCACCTTTGTGTATGGATACAGGGTAGGCACCACAGAGGAACCAAAAATACCTGGATACATGTTCACTCAGTAACCCTACACTCTCTGTACAGTAGAGACTGATGTGTGTGTGTGTGTGTGTGCATTTTGTGTCCATGTGTGTGTGTGCTCTCTCCCCTCAGATTCATGTCAACGGGGAGTTCCACAAGTCTGTCATGAGCTCAGCATGCACCAAGGTAACAAATCAATGAAGAAAGATGTACAGTACACAGACATATTTCGACAAGCCTTAAGAAATAAAGACAATTGAATTCCGATCGGTATCGAATTTGTCGACGTCACCGCATAAAATAAGATGTGTGATGTGTGTGTAGCTGAGATAAGGCTGTGTATGTCCCTCCTGCCAGTGTATTCTGGAGAACGTGGACCTGTGTGGTCCGGTCCACATCGCTGTCCAGACGCTCGGTACTAACGGCCTTCACGCTGCCAAGGTCTCCGCCGTCCACAGGGGAAACCACACCCCCTTCCGGATAGACCCCACCCACACAGGAACTGACCACAGCCTGCTCCACACAGACCCCGCCTCCTCTGGCCAGAGAACTCCTATCACACATGAGGAGAGTGGATCGAACCGACCGGTGAGCTTTTAGAGAGACACGGCCACTAGCGCCAAATCACACCCGTGTCAACAAGTCTGTTAACCGGCTATCGATCTGACTCACTGCCGCCTGGCAATCTCATCTCCAGGTCCTCAGCGGTTCTCTCCAGTCGAAAAGTCCCTCGTCATGCAGGAGGCTAAAACGGTATTGGTGTGTTTTTTTTTTTTTCTATTCAAAGGACAGTCAGTCACTGAAGAGCTGAAACACATCTTGACAGTGTATCTTGGCGGTCGAATGTTTCAAATGTTTAATTCCTCTTTACATAACCGCAGGAACATATTTTATCAGGGGGGGGGGGGGGGGGGGGGGCTTCATGTTCCGGGGCGGCGCCGCGGTGGTGGATTTTCAAGTCATGTCATATTAAATTCCCGTACTGTCAGCAGGGGGTGCTGCAGCACCCTCAGCACGTCTAGTTCCTGAGACCAGGTGTCTTTATGTCCTTTGCTATCCTGTGTGTGTGTGTGTCCTTCAGTTCGTGGCTGTCTACAGCTACAGCCCTCTGAGGGACAGCCCCAACCTCCACCCCAGCCGAGAGCTGGCTCTGCATGAAGGAGACACCGTCACGCTGCTAGGCAACCCACGCCACGACGGCTTCTGTGAAGCAGAGGTGAACCAAAGGACCAAACTCTGTGTGTGTGTGTGTGTTCTACGGGAATGCCATTTAGGTATGTAATTGTGTGTGTGTGTGTGTTCCAGCTCAACGGCAGAAGAGGGCTGGCACCTATTGCCTTCCTGGAGGAAGTTTCTGTTCCAGTGAGACCTGGAAACCCCGCCCCTCCACCCTCCACTCCTGGGAGGGGATCAGCTGATCACTGTGACGACCAATCAGAGAGACGAGCCACAAACAGGCCAGAGTGACTGCCAAGATGAACAAAGTCATTATACAACATCATTATACTCCAAACATTCGCAAACCCCAGAGGTATGGGATGACAAACATGGTGTTTAACACGCTGTGCTATTATCCTAAGCATCCTAACATCTGTCCCAGCAATGTGTGGAAAGTGTCAAA
>NC_090061.1:12355494-12424013 GCF_038355195.1 Osmerus mordax
CAATCCGTCAGCCCATCAGCCTTGACTGTCTGCTGACCTCCAGACTGTCACACAACGTTACACAGAACCAACTCATAGGAACACACACACACACACACATACCTGAATCTAGACACCAAAACATTCAGGCAGACTTCAAATATTCAGACACTTCATTTGCCATTCAGGCATGGACGTTTTCTTATCCAGGGGAGGGGTGATGGTGGTTGGGGGTGGAAGAGAAGAAGAAAGGTACAAAGAGAGATAAAGGTGGAACAGATATATTAACAACAGGGGGAACAACAGGTCACTGCACTGTTCATGATAACAGATGGGTTATGTTTTCACCATCAAGTAGCGCGTACACACAATGTACACACACACACACAATGTACACACGCACACACACACACACCCTGGGGGATGATGACACACTTATCTCCTGACACCTTACAGAAACTACGCAGCACTTGTGAAATACCAGCCCTGGGGAAGTCATAAACTACAAGCCCCCCCCCCACCCCCCCCCCCCCGACCTGCTCCATCCATCTCTTTGTCTCCTCCCCTCTTCTCTTCCTTTGCCTTCTCACTTCCTCTTTCTCTCCATCAAAGACATCTTCCAGTCCTGTTTTTACTCCTGCGCCATCATTCCACACAACCCTTGATCCACTGTCTCTCTCTCTCTTGGTTTTTCTCCATGTGTGCATCATATATTGTACACATCTACTCCTTCTCCTTGGTTCTATTCTCTCTTTCCCCCCCCCCCCCCGGCATAAGCCCCTCCCCCCTTTCCTTTGCTCTCTTTCATCCCTCACCTCTCAGTCACATCTCGCCATCTCTCATCCCTCATCTCTCCTTCTCTCCACCTCTCCTCCCTCCCCTCATCTCTCCCCTTCTCTCCTCCCTCCCCTCATCCCCTCTCTTTCTCATGATCAGGGTCTGAGGAGGGGGGGGGGGGGTCTGCCGTGCTGTGTGGCAGTCTAAGCTGATCTCTACTTTGAAGCGTTTGAAGTGGCCTATTCATGTTGAGTAAATGACTGAGTTTAGAGCGAGGGGATGGGATGTCTGAACTTGTGTGAGCGTGTGTGGCAGAGTGTGTGTGCGACAGTTTGTGTGTGTGCGTGCATGCTGATAATGACTATGATCTCGGATGGTATTTAGGTCTGGCATGAGGCTAAAGAGGAACCTATCTTTTTACAGCTTCATCAGCTCCCCTCTCTGACCCCTCTTTCCTCTCTCCTCTCTCTCTCTCTCTCTCTCTCTCTCTCTCTCTCTCTCCTCTCTCTCTCTCTCTCTCTCTTCTCTCTCTCTCTCTCTCTCTCTCTCTCTCCCTCTCTCTCTCTCTCTCTCTCTCTCTCTCCCTCTCTCTCACACACACACCTAATACCCAAATGAGGACAGCCAAAGAGCTTTATTAATCACGTCGCTCTATAAAGGGGTGGCAACGTTCTTATCTGCAGCCCAGAGCAAACTGTGTGGATGGCTGTGTGGCTGTGTCTGGGAGTGCTTGTAGCTGGTATGGTTTCTCTCATCTCCCCATTTCCTGAATGTGAACATGATGAAGTCTTTATACAATGCCGTTACCTTTGTCCATGCCTCTCTCTCTCTCTCTGTCTTTTTGTGTCTCTCTTTGTGCCATTTTCTCTCTTTCTTTTCCTGTCTTTTTTCGTCTCTTTCTTTCTCTCTCTGTCTCTCTCTCTCTTTCTCTCTCTCACACCCACACCCACACACACACCCACACACCCACACACACACACACACACAGAGGCACACATGCACCCATGCTATGTAACTTAGTGCGTCAGTGGATGGACTCAGTTCTCCATCAGTGGGCTGTGACTCACAGGCCTGCTGCTCGTTAGGATTCTGTGGTCACATAACAGATTTCTCACTGCACAACGGTCAGGCACCCCCCCCCCCCCCCCTCCCCAACCCCACCCCCCTTCCACGGTGCAGGCCTCACAGGTCGGGTCAGAGTTGGTGCGGGTCTGGAGTCCCATGACCCAGAGGGGCCACATGATGTTCATGTGTGGGCTGAGGGTAAGCTTAGGAAGTCGGAAACATAACAGGAATATCAATCTTGGGTCCGTGGGGGTGTGTGTGTGCGTGTGTGTGCGTGCGGGCGGGTGCAAGTGAGCGACAGAGCACGACGGTCCTCTCTCGCCACCCGCGTTCGATTGGTGCGTGTGTCTAGCACCGGTGTGCTTCTCTGTGTGTGCTCGTGTGTTTGCACACGCGTGTGCAGAGGTAATCACGTCTCTCCCCGATAGAGAAAGACCGTCTGTCAATCAGAGATGCTTCCCGGCCTATGGGCCCGGCATCCCTGCAAGGACCAAGCAGAAACAAATACAGTTTTCTGTACCAGAGGAGAAAGATTGAAGAGGAAGAGTGGGACGGCGTCTCTCTTCCTCCTGCTGTTTGTCTCTCTACCTCTCCTCCTTCCTCTCTTCCTCCTGCTGTTTGTCTCTCTACCTCTCCTCCTTCCTCTCGTCCTCCTGCTGTTTGTCTCTCTACCTCTCCTCCTTCCTCTCGTCCTCCTGCTGTTTGTCTCTCTACCTCTCCTCCTTCCTCTCTTCCTGGGGATGCGTATGACAGATCAATAGCACCCAGACTGTTTCATAATTCGGTTTTCCTGAATGAGCAGTGAGTCAGAAATCTCATGCCACTAATCAAGAAGCATGTCTGACGTCTGCTATCTGCCGCAACCAAGCAGAGATGAGTAACCGACAGTAAAGAGAGGATGTGTGCGTCGGAAAGCATATAGGTTCTGCCGCTAATAATCCATATGTCTAGTGGCGATGATGGGCCCTCCCAAAGGTTCAGGGACAGAGATGAATATGGATGTGGAATTGCAATCCCACCGGGATATTATAAAGCCTAAACTCCATGGCTCAACTGCCCAGTTAATCTTAATGAGGATATGGGCCCCCCTCTTATCTCTCTGTCTCTTTCGCTCTCTCTCTCTCTCTCTCTCTCTCTCTCTCTCTCTCTCTCTCTCTCTCTGTCTCTCTCTCCCGCTCTCTCTTCCTCTCACAGAACACGTTTTGATCTCTCTTTAGCTCTCCCTTCTCCATCTCCATAATGTTATTCACGTCGGCGTTCCCTCCTTCCCCCTCGCTCTCCTTCCTCGTCTCCTAGCTCGAACCCCCCCCCCCCCCTTTCGTTGTCATCTTGACAGGGACCTTGTAGAACAGTCTGGAGCAATTCCTCAGGACGCCTGCAGGGGAAACACGGTGCTGCTCAATGACACATACACGCACACACACAAACGCATATGCACACACACACGCGCACACAAACACACACGCTTACACATCCAAATTCACACACACTAACGTATTCCGTCCAAGGCTTTCCTCCACTCGTTGACGGCTACTAGAAAGAGAGAAAATCCAGGGCCCCGGAAACAGACAGGACATGGTTTGAGGAGCACCCTCCTCACACCCTGGAGCGAGGAGGAGAGAGAGAGAGAGAGAGAGAGAGAGTTGGGGGGGGAGAGAGAGAGAGAGAGAGAGAGAGAGGGGGAAAAAGGGAATAAGGGAGGGAGTGAGGTGAGAGCGGGGAAGGGGGATGGCTTTGAAGAGAGCTACGGAGAATGGAGAAGCCCCTCCAGATGCTGCAGGCTTTCTGGAAAGATCCAAAGCTGAGGATTAGGAAGGGATGGAATTACTTGAAACATGGAGAGGGGTGGAGAGGAGGAGTGCAATCCTTGATATGCTGTGGTGTAGAACAGACAGTGGCTGGTGTTACCGTGATTTCCTGTGGGAGACATAGTCTATCTTTTTACAGTGTGTAGTGCATATTGGAAGGTTGCAATTCACAATGCATACTGTCCCTGAGGGAATTCAAATACGTAATAGAGTAGTCACAGTAGTGTGGTGGGATAGTGATGTGGATCTATAATAGATCCATACATTGGTGTATCTGTGTTCTGGTCATGAAGCGTGTTTTCAAAGTGTGATAAATGTGTGTGTTGCTAGTCACTCTATATGTTTACAAAAAGCAAGCAAGCGCTGTCCACAGAGAGCCATGGTTGTCCATGAGGCATTCTCTCTATCCAACATACCCCGATTGTGTGTGTGTCTGTGTGTGTGTGTATGTGTGTGTTAGTGACATAAATCATACAGTCCTTTTCTCTGCCCCTCTCACTCTGAGAATTCCTTCATCCACGCTCCACCTGTTCTTTCTCCTTTTCTGTCGAACCCCATCTCTCTTCTCTGCCCTTATTCCCCCTTTTCCCCCTCTCCTCCTCTTCCCCCTTCACATTCTCTTCCTCTCTCCTGTCTAGTTTCCTTCCTTTCCCTTCTCCCTCCCTCCCTCCCCTCCCTCCCTCCCTCCCTCCCTCCCCTCCCTCCCTCCCCTCCCCTCCCCCCTCCCTCCCCTCCCCCCCCGCCCACCCTCTCTCTACCTCGTGTACGTGTTCAATCATGGCTGTGAGGGATGTGAAGCGTGTGTGTGTTGATAGATTGGATTGTTCTGGACTTTTATAAACACGCCTCAAGGACCGAGGGGGGATGGGGTGTGGGGGGGGTGGAGGGGGTTCACGTGGTGAATTCTTTGTAAGGGGATGTGTGTGTGTGTGTGTTTGTGTATGTGTGACATTTGTGTGCGAGACTGTGTGGTTTACCATCAAACACATAAAGATTCGTATATGTTTAGTGTTTGCACCTTCCTGCCACAGTAAATTCCGTGTTTGTTTAACATACATGGCGAATAAACCGAATTCTGATTCTGATTCTGACTTTGCCATGGGATATTTACTTACAAGTCATCTCAAATCATACATAAGTCACTGAATCAACATGTTTGTAATTCAGTGATTCATGGGTCTGAATGCAGACTGTTGTGAGGGGTGGGGGGTGCTTAGTAACAAGCATGAATGCTGAGTGGGAGGGAGTGAGGGAGGGGGAAGGGGTGGAGGGGGAGAGAGAGAGAGAGTGAGACAGAGACAGGAGGAGAGCAGAAGTATCGCTGGCGAAGAGTAAGGAAGGAATCGGTGAGATGAGGATGAGAGAGAGCTAAAAGGACAAAGGAAGACAGAGGGAAGCAGAGAGAAAGAGAGAGAGAGAACAGAGAGAGACAAAGAGAGAGAGAAAGAGAGAGAGGGAACAGAGAGAGAGAGAGAGAGAGAGAGAGACAAAGAGAGAGAGAAAGAGAGAGGAGGGAACAGAGAGAGAGAGAGAGAGAGAGAGAGAGGAGAGAGAGAGAGAGAGAGAGAGAGAGAGAGAGAGAGAGAGAGGTAGGGGAAGACAGGGAGCGTGAGCCCTGAACATCCGACACGTGACAGACCCGCGTAGACCTAGAGTCGACACGCTTGTTCCCACGACAACAACATGGGTGCCGTGGTGGGGACATTAAACCATGCAGACTAAGGAGAGGAGGCCGTCCAGAGGTGAGAACTCACACACACACACACATCTACAGTCTGTGTCATTCATTAGGATGGGATGAAACACATGGACGTCCTTAGTCATAGTGGAGGTGCTGTGTAAAAGGAAGCAGAGGACGTCACACAACAGGTGTTCACAGAGAGAGTGCAGGAACAGCTCACACATTTAACACTGGGTTGACGTTTTCAATTATCAAGTGTGGGTGTGTGTGTGTGTGTGTGTTTGTGTGTGTGTCTGTGTCCCACATATGTACTGTTTGAATTGTTCTGGAGTAATTCCCTCTTATGTATTCTGTGCTTTTGCCTGGAAGGCTTTGTTCTGTCCTGAGACAGATTTGTTTATTAACACAAAATGCGTGTGTGTGTGTTTGTTTGTTACTGCAAATGTTGTGTGTATAAATGTGTGCCTGCAGTGCTGCCAGGAAACACACACACTCGCACAAGGTATTTGTCACGCCGCTCACACACTCTTTTCCGTCTTGCTGTTACCTTGAAGCAAGGTTGTTATGGCAACAAAAGATGTCAGTTTTGGGGGGGGGGGGGGGGGGGTCAGTGATGTTGTGAGTGTCGGCCTCCAAAGTTAACCAAGGCCACACAGCAAACTGACAAGAAAAAGGACAGAACAGGAAAGACAAAGACAGAAGGGAAAAAGCAGAGAGAGAAACAGACACACAGGGAGACCTGTTGCTTGGGTTTCACCCACGACAAATGTTTACTATTACTCACGAAAGCTTTCTCAACTTCACTGCATGTTGATATTTGACCACAGACACATTTTCCATAGCAAAGTCTGCACCCCCCTCCCCCACCCCTGTTCTTTAAAATAGTCTAAACCCTCTGGATAAGAGCGTCTGCTAAATGACTAAATGTAAACCATGGCTGTCATAGAGGGCTTATCATCTCAGATGTCATATATACATGTATTTTAGAGGATGTATTGTGAGATGAAGTGAGAATTGACATTTAAGTCATATGTGAAGCATGTGTGATAATATTGATGGAGGGAATGAATCCTATGATCATTCAGACAAGCAGTGTATGTGCGTATGTGTGTATGTTTGTGTACTATCAAATCAAATCTAAGCTTTCTGATGGCTTTTTTCATCCTGGTGAATATTTCATTTCTTGTACACACCCCCTTCCTTCCTTTCATTTCTTTCATTCTCTCTTCCCCGGGAGCTATGTGTCTTAAATCCTCTATCTCACCCCCCCCCTCTCTCTCTCATTCTCTCGTCCTCTCACACATCCTGTCTTTCCACGCCGTCAGCCCCTCGTTCATCCCTTTCTTCTTGTCGTCTCTTTCCACTCTCCGTTCTTCTCTGTCCTGCCCTCATCGTTTCCTCTCCGGATGCCTGACATTGTTCCTCTCCTCCATCACTCCCACTCCTTTTCACACTCTCTCCTTTTCATCTCTCATTCTTCTCCCTCTCCCACACACTCTGGCTTTCTTATCAGGAACCACCCCCCCCACCCTTATCTTTTCACAACCTCTTTCCCCCCCTCTGTTTCTCCCTGGTGCATCCCTCCTTCTTTTCTCTCTCTTTCACCCACTCTAATCGGGAGTTTGTGTTCCTGTAATGGGTGTGAAAGTACTTATTAAGTCATCTTGCCATGACATACTCAAATTGGTATCCGCTAGGTGTCTGTGTGCGTGTGTTTTGTGTGCATACTTGTTTGTGTGTGTGTGAGCGCATGCGTGTGAGTGTGTCTGTGCGTGTGTGCGCGCCTGATTCTTTTACTTCTTGTGGAGCACTTTCCACCCATAGGAAGCTAATAGGGGAAGCAGAGATTAGGCTACTTCAGATTATGAAAATTAGCATCTCACTCACTGTGAGGATTACATGGATCAGCACAACTAGAATGATTCAGAGGGAGGGAGGGAGGGAGGGAGGGAGGGAGGGAGGGAGGGAGGGAGGGAGGGAGGGAGGGAGGGAGGGAGGAGGGAGGGAGGGAGGGAGGGAGGGAGAGGGAGGGAGGGAGGGAGGGAGGGAGGGAGGGAGGGAGGGAGGGAGGGAGGGAGGGAGGGAGGGAGGGGAGGGAGGGAGGGAGGGAGGGAGGGAGGGAGGGAGGGAGGGAGGGAGGGAGGGAGGGAGGGAGGGAGGGAGGGAGGGAGGGAGGGAGGGAGAAAGGGAGAGAGGGAGGGAGGGAGGGTAAGATAGAGAAGGAGAGAGATAGATTGGTACAAAGAGTCAGAGTAAGAAGGGATATTAAAGAGAAAATAAACATGATAATAATTGACAACAATTTCCATTTGAAGTTAACTGAAACATAAATGATTAGCTTAGTCTGCTCTGGGAGTTAACTCAGTCCTGTAGCAGTCTGCACCCCTCTGCTTATTGTAGAACTGATGATTTCCCCTGAAAGAGATGATTTTAGACCTAAGAGGTGGGATGAAGTGGACTACAGTTGTAAGCTCCTCACAGCTCTGTGCTGCCCTCCACTGGTGCCCACCGTTCAATACATGTTCATTTGCTACCCAAGAGCTGTCGGATTAACAGTCTGCCGTTAATTGACTTCACAGTAAACTGATGAGAAACGGTTGGCTTCAGTTATTATGTTAAGTCTCTGAATATAGTTTGAGTTTTCATGTGTTGTGTGAGGAGGAAAGTTGGATATTGTAGCTATTTTACTGTAACAACATTACTTTGAAGGAGACCAGGCCTCGTACTGAGATGAACAATACTCACCCTAATGAGCCTAATTATTCATTCAAAACACACACACAAATACACACACATACGCACGTACACACAAGCACACACACACATTGTTACACGCACACACGCACACACTCACTCCGGGCATGTAGAAGGTGAGTGTATCATTGTTCCAGGGCCAGTTTGAACCCTGGGGTGTGTGTGTGTGTGTGGGGGTGGGGGGGGGGGGTCACCATCCTAAGAGTGAAGGACACCAGAAGAGTGAGGGAGCGAGGGAATCAAAGTTCAGAGGGAGGGAGGGAGGGAGGGAGGGAGGGAGGGAGGGAGGGAGGGAGGGAGGGAGGGAGGGAGGGAGGGTGAAAGAGAGCACTGGGGAGAGGTGCAGAGGGAACCAGGGATACTGGGAGTGAGGGAGCGAGGGAGAGAGGGGGAGGAGAAGAGAAGGGGTGAGGGTGAGGGGAGTGAGAGAGGAGGGAGGGAGGGAAAATGGGAGAGGCAGAGAGAGGGGTATAAAAGGAGAGAGACTGTGAGAGAGTTGGGAGAGACAGTGATAGTTAGTAAAGAGAGACATGACGGAGAGGAGACTGGGGGAAACACTAGCCATAGAAGGTTCCAGTAATCCAGACATGTAAGACACAAGATGAATTGTACTCGTTTGATGTAATTACAGTTAAAAGCAAGATTTTTTTTTCATCAATAGAAATACCCACATGAGTCTGTAGTGGCAAGACTAGAAAACAAAGTAGTAACAACAGAACAGAGCCAGGCTCTAGAAGCGAGGGGAGAGGAGAGGAAGGAGGGATGGAGAAGGAGGAGGAGGGAGATGGGCTTCAAACCATCATTATAGTGCTGTTGTGCTGCGGAGCCGTCAAGCTGCTGCACCTACTGGGACTGATAACTGTGGAGGGTGAGTTACTACACTGATCACTGTGTTAGGTGAGTTACTACACTGATCACTGTGTTAGGTGAGTTACTACACTGATCACTTTGTTAGGTGAGTTACTACACTGATCACTGCGTTAGGTGAGTAGTTACTACACTGATCACTGTGTTAGGTGAGTTACTACACTGATCACTGTGTTAGGTGAGTTACTACACTGATCACTGTGTTAGGTGAGTTACTACACTGATCACTGTGTTAGGTGAGTTACTACACTGATCACTTTGTTAGGTGAGTTACTACACTGATCACTGTGTTAGGTGAGTTACTACACTGATCACTGTGTTAGGTGAGTTACTACACTGATCACTGTGTTAGGTGAGTTACTACACTGACTAATTACTGTGTTAGGTGATTTACTACACTGATCACTGTGTTAGGTGAGTTACTACACTGATCACTGTGTTAGGTGAGTTACTACACTGATCACTGTGTTAGGTGAGTTACTACACTGACTGATCACTGCGTTAGGTGAGTTACTACACTGACTAATTACTGTGTTAGGTGATTTACTACACTGATCACTGTGTTAGGTGAGTTACTACACTGATCACTGCGTTAGGTGAGTTACTACACTGACTAATTACTGTGTTAGGTGATTTACTACACTGATCACTGTGGAGGGTGAGTTACTACACTGATCACTGTGGAGGGTGAGTTACTACACTGATCACTGCGTTAGGTGAGTTACTACACTGATCACTGCGTTAGGTGAGTTACTACACTGATCACTGCGTTAGGTGAGTTACTACACTGACTAATTACTGTGTTAGGTGATTTACTACACTGATCACTGTGGAGGGTGAGTTACTACACTGATCACTGTGTTAGGTGAGTTACTACAATGATCACTGCGTTAGGTGAGTTACTACACTGATCACTTTTTTAGGTGAGTTACTACACTGATCACTTTGTTAGGTGAGTTACTACACTGATCACTGCGTTAGGTGAGTTACTACACTGATCACTGCGTTAGGTGAGTTACTACACTGACTAATTACTGTGTTAGGTGATTTACTACACTGATCACTGTGTTAGGTGAGTTACTACACTGATCACTGCGTTAGGTGAGTTACTACACTGACTAATTACTGTGTTAGGTGATTTACTACACTGATCACTGTGGAGGGTGAGTTACTACACTGATCACTGTGTTAGGTGAGTTACTACACTGATCACTTTTTTAGGTGAGTTACTACACTGATCACTACGTTAGGTGAGTTACTACACTGATCATTGCGTTAGGTGAGTTACTACACTGACTAATTACTGTGTTAGGTGATTTACTACACTGATCACTGTGGAGGGTGAGTTACTACACTGATCACTGTGTTAGGTGAGTTACTACACTGATCACTTTGTTAGGTGAGTTACTACACTGATCACTTTGTTAGGTGAATTACTACACTGATCACTGCGTTAGGTGAGTTACTACACTGACTAATTACTGTGTTAGGTGATTTACTACACTGATCACTGTGGAGGGTGAGTTACTACACTGATCACTGTGTTAGGTGAGTTACTACACTGATCACTTTGTTAGGTGAGTTACTACACTGATCACTTTGTTAGGTGAATTACTACACTGATCACTGCGTTAGGTGAGTTACTACACTGACTAATTACTGTGTTAGGTGATTTACTACACTGATCACTGTGGAGGGTGAGTTACGACACACACTGCTACAGAAACTGTTACTACTAAACACACACTGCTATACACATTTCTACAGAGTACTGCACAGACTGTTACTACTACACACACTAATACACACACTGTTACTACTGCACTACACACGCTACTACACAGACATTGCAAGTACATTGTTACTACTACACACACATTGCTACAAACATTAGTACACACACACTGTTACTTTTATACACACTTCCCCAGACATACATAGTTACTACTATACTACACACTGCTTCACAAACTCCTACAAACATTACTACACACCCACTACACAAACACTTCTACTGCACACACACTTTAACACACACACTACTCAAAATCTACAATAAAAACTTGAAAATGAACTTTGGTCAGTGTTTTTGTTCATCAGTATTTTTGTACTTAAACGGGTGCGGTGGAGTGAAACACGGATGATATGGTTGTGGAAGCAGTTAGGTCTCGTTTCAAGTGTTGATGTAGTATCGTGTGTGTAGCGGGATATGGGATGTCCTCTGGGTGTATTGATGTGTGTAAAGGGGATCTTGTGCCAGTGGGCACAGGACTATTAGCTGATCAACGCTCTATGTGGTGTGTGAGAGGAGTATGTGTGCTTCTGTGCATGTAGGTGTGAGCGTGTGTGTGTGGTGGGTTATTACAGGCATGTCCTACATAATTGAGTGGTCACTGTGAAATGTGTGTGCGTGTGTGTGAGGTTGCGTGCCCCTGGGGGACCCCAGAGAGTTTCGGCTGAATTACCTCACCTTGGGCTAGAGTCAGTTCTCCCTTCCTGCATCTAATGCGACACTGACAGAAGCACAACTGCCAGAGTGATAAAACGAATGGCCTGGCGCTGTGTGTGTGTGTGTGTGTGTGTGTGTGTGCGTGTGCATGTGTGTGTGTGTGTGTCCTCTCTTTACCTCCCCTCTGGCAGAAAAAGCAATGAGTTGTTAATGATCAGGTGTGGGAGGTGGAGATACCTGGGGAGTCTGCTCTGACCTCTCTGTCCCCCTCTCTCTTTATCTCTGTCTCTCTCTCTGTCTGTCTCTGTCTCTCTCTCTGTCTGTCTCTGTCTCTCTCTCTCTCTTTATCTCTGTCTCTCTCTCTCTCTGTCTGTCTGTCTGTCACTGTCTCTCTCTCTCTGTCTCTATATATATGTCCCCCTCTGTGTCTGTCTCTGCCTATCTCTCTATATACTGTATTTCTGTCTCTCTCTCTCTGTCTCTCTGTCTGTCTCCCTCAGCACTCTTTCTCCTCTTCTTTTGCACTCGCTCACAAGTATTGAATTTCATTCTCATGATGGCAATAACTTGGTGTGTGTGTGTGTGTAGACAAGGTAGACGATGACCTGGAGATGACCATGGTGTGCCATCGTCCAGAGGGGCTGGACAAGCTGGAGGCTCAGACTAACTTCAGCAAGAGGGAGCTGCAGGTGCTCTATCGGGGCTTCAAAAATGTAAGTACGCACACACGCCCCCTCTCCACACACACCCTCTCTACTTCTCCGCCTCTCCACACGCCCCCTCTCCACACACACCCTCTCCACTTCTCCGCTTCTCCACACACCCCCTCTACACACACACCCTCTTTACCTCTCTGCCTCTCCACACAGCCCCTCTACACACACACCCTCTCTACCTCTCCGCCTCTCCACACACGCCCTCTACACACACACCCTCTCCACCTCTCCGCCTCTCCACACACGCCCTCTCCACACACACCCTCTCCACCTCTCCACACACCCCCTCTACACACACACCCTCTACACACACACCCTCTCCACCTCTCCGCCTCTCCACACACCCCCTCTACACACACACCCTCTACACACACACCCTCTCCACCTCTCCACTTCTCCACACACCCCCTCTCCACACACCCCCTCTACACACACACCCTCTCTACCTCTCCACACACCCTCTCTCCCTCTCTCCCTCTCTACCTCTCCACACACCCTCTCTCCACCTTTCCACCTCTAAACGTCTCCACCTCTCCACACACCCCCTCTCCACACACGGCCTCTCTCCCTCTCTCCCTCTCTACCTCTCCACACACCCCCCTCTACCTCTCCACCTCCTGCTGTCTTGCTCTGCATGCCTCGCCCGTGACTGACCTTCCATGCCTGTCCCCTCATCTCTCTCTCTCTCTCTCTCTCTCTCTCTCTCTCTCTCTTTGGTAGGAGTGTCCTAGTGGCGTGGTGAATGAGGATACCTTCAAACAAATATACTCCCAGTTCTTTCCACATGGAGGTAAGGTGTGGAGTGTGTGTGTGTGTGTGTGAGTGTGCGTGCGTATCTGAGACCTGCAGTACCACCAGTGTAATCCCCCTGTCTCCCCTCCAGATGCTAGCACCTACGCTCACTATCTCTTCAACGCCTTTGACTCGGCTCATAGTGGATCTATCAAGTTCGAGGTAAACTCTGTCGCTGCATCCGGTTTCCCTTTCCCTCTCTTTCTTTCCTTCTCCCTCCAAGTCCCATTCGCTCCTCTCTCAGAATCTCCTCTTTGTCTTTGTCACACCGTTTTACTGTGTCTTTATCTGGGTGGTTGGTCTCTCTCTCTCTGTCAGGACTTTGTCACGGCTCTGTCCATCCTGCTGAGAGGGTCTGTGAGGGAGAAGCTGCAGTGGACCTTTAATCTGTACGACATCAACAAAGATGGCTACATCAATAAGGAGGTGTGTGTGTGTGCATTGGTGTCTGTGTGTTTGCCAAGTTCATGTCTGTGTGAACTACATGTGCTATATATGTAATGTGTGCTCTTCGAATGCTTGTATGTTCTCAAACCCCTTGTGTTTTATTGAGTTTGTTTCTATGTGTGTGTGTGTGTCTGTATTTGTGTGTGTGTGTTTGCACACTCCAGGAAATGACAGACATTGTCAGAGCGATCTACGACATGATGGGGAAGTACACCTACCCTGCTCTGAAGACGGACGCTCCTAAACTTCATGTGGAAGCCTTCTTCCAGGTGCATATACACACACTTACACGCACAGATTCCACACATTTCAGTAGGGATCAGGTGAAGCATGATCTCCATGTCTCTCTCCCACAGAAAATGGACAAAAACAGAGATGGGGTGGTCACTCTTGATGAGTTCATTCTGTCCTGCCAGGAGGTATGCTGTTTTACTCTACTCCTCTCTGCTGCCCACAAATATTATATCCTATAAGTTTCAACATTGGCTTTCCACTGCCCTCTAGTGGTTGGTTTGAGAAATGGTCAAAGTCGGACATTCTACACGTCAGACTTTGTGTTTCAATGCCCCTCTTAGTTGTCTCACGATTCTGTCTTTCACCCAGGATGAGAACATCATGAAGTCCCTTCAGCTCTTTGAGAACGTCATCTAGACCATGGGGAGGAACAGAAAAACAGACAATCGGAGCGAGAGGAAGAGAGGAGTAAACAAGAAAGAAGAGAGTGAGGGAGACGGCACGGTCCTGAAAGAGAGAGGGATGAGCGATCCGTCCCAGTGCAGAAAAGGACACATCCCCATGGTAACGAGAGGCTCTTGGGACGCTGGTCACTGGAACTATCGTCAACAGTGTGTTACCATGACGTTGTCATGGCAGTGACCCTTCTGGGGGTTGGTTTGGGTTGCGATCTTCGCCCCTCAGAATAGCACCCCTTGACTTCTCACCTGGCTTTGACCTTTCTGACCCTGTGAAATCTGACCCCTGGCCCCACCTCTCTGTCGGGCCGATGTTGTCATGGTAACTGTTCTCTCAGAGGGCGTGTCTGGTAGATCTTGGTGTGCATACCGATCCTGTGCCACAGCGTTTTGTACGACTCAAGGCCACTCATTTCGTCCATGACCAGACGTTATTGTGAAATTCATACGCTTAGCTATTTACAGTAGTAGATAGTAGTAGCCATTACATACAACATCGAAATATATTGAAAAATGTCTCCTCATGTCTGCTTGCTTCGGTCTTCTAGCTCAGCAGTTGCCCCCCCCCCCTCTTACCCCACCCACCCCCTCCATTTATGTTGCCCTACCAGCCATGTTGGTCTGTGGAATTCCTGTTGTGATGAGTCTGCTATGTTTCTAGTGTTTGTAGACACTTTCTAACAGTGTGCTGTCTGTCTGTCCATGCTGTCTGTCTGTCTGTTTACTCTTTGATCTCATTGTCGGTCCACCTACTGGCTGTTTCTGCATGTGGCTAGACCAGACAGATTTTCCATGTCCCTTTTTAATGACATCACGCAACCTACTATTTGTTTAGTAGGAATGTGGATGTGTGTGCTGTGTCAGTTGTGTAACATTGTTTCGTTAGGACATAATACAGTCACAAGGTAAGAATACTGTTACTGAACCAACTATTCACTGTGACTGTGAGGGAGGAAGAGAAATGGAGAGTAAAAAATGAGATAAAGCAAGGTACGGCGATAGAGAAAGAGACATAGTGAAAACAGAAAAACTGACATAGACACAGAGAGAGACCTCTTCACTGAGTTCAAAGGAATGGAAGCCATGAGTCTAAAATAATACCTGTTGTGAATACTAACTGACTGGAATGACACAAACAACATCTTTCATTTTAGTCTTACTGCTATAACCTTATGACCCTTGTGTTTTCAATAAACTATACTTTCAACTTCACTGTGACTGCGGTGACTGCAGGTGAAGGACGGACAGACAGACAAGAAATCAAGCATATACATGTGTATTGAAATGTTGTATACAATTATATTTAACAATAAACTTTTCAAAGAATGTTGCAATCAGTGTTGAAGCCTTCAATGAGTGTCACATTGCATCCTGGACACTTGTAACGTTGCATTTGTCCACCAACTTCTTTCTCTACATCAATCTCAACAAGGACAGCAGATACAGATTATTTACAATTATACAGTACTCAAAGTACAAAACATGATACATTGGCACCCATACTATTTCCATAAGGACTCAGCTCAGAAACATGAAAATGTGCGGATGTGTGTGTATGTTACAGTGACCTGCTCTGCATGCATCCTTCATATCCTTCTTTTTCTCCATCCACCCCCCTCCCCCCACACATACCTCCACCTGTCCATATTCTTTCTCTAAGGGTTCAGTCTGGATGCATTAAGGGAAGTTTTGTGTGAGCATTCGATTCCAGACTCGGGGGTTGCTTGGTAACCACTGTATTGGAGACAACAAGCCCAAAGCACAACTGCTCGCTCCAACGTCTGAAAGGTTTTCTCTCCTCCTTCTCTCCATCCTATTCCATCCCTCCTCCTCCTCTCCAACCTATTCCCTGTCTTCCGCCCAGGGCTGCAGGTTCTGCAGGGCGTAGAGGGAGGAGTTGTGGGCGCACAACGGGTCAGAGGCGGCTGATTCGCCAAGGGACTTGTGGAGGGCGTTTTGCTGAAGCTGCAGGATCAGCCGATTGGCCTGCTGACGCTCTGCTTCCCTCTCCTCCGCCGTCTGTCTCCTGGTGGGAAGAGAGGGCCGGGGTGAAGACAGACACATTTGAGGCCGTTTTCCATTGAGAGAACCAGCAGCTCATAATTATCTGTCACAAAAAGAAGAGTCCAATATCTCTCCATCTCTCCACTCGTATTTCTAGGGCGTAGGATGAGTAAGTTGGTGTACATAAGAGAATGTGAGTCGGAGCAAAAGATATTGAATCATGTCCAGCGTTTGAGACATGGCATTTTACACCCATTGCCTACCTAAAGCTCTCCCTAATGTTTTGTCAAGGACCATTAGGACATGTTATTAAATTAGCTTGAAAACAGCCCAGATATTTCTGCACTTCAGCCTTGAACCACCATGCAGTAACTAATATTAACCCTAGTTTTCAACGGATTAATAATTATTTGCCAGACAGTTCAATAACAGGAATGGTAAAACGGGTATAGGAACCCAAATGTACTAATGAGCTTTAATGTGCACATGTTCTGCCTATATGTTCATGCCTTTTCAACTGGCATGTGCACCTACAACATTAGTGTTGGGAACATGATAGCAGACAGATAGAAGGCCTCAGTAACTCACCGCCACTTGGTCCTGCGGTTCTGGAACCACGTTTTGACCTGGGCGTCTGTCATCTTGAGATGCTTCGCCATGGACGCACGCTCAGCGCTCGCCAGGTACTTTTGGCGGTGAAAGCGCTTCTCCAGCTCACAGATCTGTACACGGGAGAAGGACGTCCGAGGCTTTTTCCGTTTGGGTGGCGTACGGTTCTGGTACGGGTGCCCTATCCTCCGTGTCACAGTGAAGGGCATGAGGTCTATAGAAAGAGCATTAGTGTTTATAACAGAGTAGACAATTGCGTGACTACTATTTTCATTCTATTTTAATTCAAAGTTCATCCTTGATGTTCAATCATTAAAAATAACCATGTCTGTCAGCCACATTTCAAAAGGTGGAAAGGTATGACTCTTGGACACTGGACTTGATGGAATTAGATTGGGTAATAGGATTAATATAATAGGATATTAGAGAATATCAGAAAGATTTATATCAAATAATTCTATGGAGTTATTTTTTGTTGGAATTTTTTATGTCAGAAAGTCAGGCTATCAAATGGGATTCCTGGTTAATACAACCTCAGGTTTTAAGAATATAGGCCTATCTGGTCCCTGTTACCGTTCTTACATACCATTTAGGCAAGCCATATAATTTTAACTCGAAAATGTTTTACCGTTTAAATATACATTTACAATATACATTTACAATTGAAAACAAACTAGAATCAATGCATACACCCCCGTTTATGTACATTATTAGTGCGACTGATAACACTAATTATTTTGCAAATCAAAGTTACATGTGGAATTACTTTTTTATTTATAATGTGAACAGTGCTTAACAATGTTTAGCAATGCAGTTATTATAGTGCACTGCAGGCTATCATTGTGTTGTCATTTTGCAATGAACTTATATACAATTTTAATGCATTTTCTTTTTCATAATAGCCTACTTTGCAAATAATTTAGTTTTCGTATTTCTTCTTTAATATACCTTGATGGGAATTATTTAAGATCATTGTTATGCTAGGTCGATGGTACATATACTGCTATGTATAAATAAAATAGTGTTGGTCGAAGTATATTTTAAATGAGGCAATAATTCTCAAGAAAATCTCAACTTGAGAAACGTGATATGGCCACTGTGTTGTTCATCTTTAACAACAAATCCGAAAAGTAAAAGTTGTAGATAAGGCCGACCTAAGTTGTAGACCTACCTGATATGCTGTCCTTAGTGAATCTATTACCGACCCACGGAAAACACAGTCCCCCAAACCCCGACACGGTGCCCTGCACCGGTGGAGTACCCGCGGTTGTCACCGGTCTGTGCGCAGGGACACGGATCACTCCTCGACCACGAGTTCTACTCACTCCGTATGAGCCTAAATCCTCAAAAGGTGGCACAATACCAGAAAGGGAAATTGATAGCGCAGTGTATGACGCGGAAGTCTCTCCGGTAGAGATCCCCAAATGGTAACCGTCTCTGCTGCTTGTATCCGAACCGTAATGTCCACAAGACCGATCTTTCTGTGTGTCTGTACCGCTGGAGAGGATTTGATCAATGCCAAAACTGATTGGCTCTTGCGGGGAAGCTTTAGGAAGATGAGGGCTGGGCGCACTAGATGCCTGCTCCATCCTCACCGTTCACACAGTCAACCGAACCAATATATTTAAAATAAAACTACTGTAATTACTGGTTCCATTGTTGCCCTCCGTTCAGAAACAATGAAGAAGTTCAGAATATACCGCAATCAAATGTTCCTCCTCCACCCCTACTCGAAGTTTGTAGGCTACTACGTTTGGAGATGTGTGACGTTCTTCCCCTTTATGCATCCAAACATACAGTCTCCCCAAAAGTCGCATGGCAAAGCTTCTATTGGTTTCTACTGTCTACATCCTGTCTTTCATTGGCTAGCATTTTTATGATTGATTGAACGCACATTGAAATGGACATTTCCTGCGTAACCCAACCACTTTTCCAAATGCTTGTGTCTATCAGTTTAAATTGATAAGATTTTGATCGCTTATTAAGATAATAGGCCTACGTCTAATAATTAGAATGTATCACCAACCTTGAGCGACGACGACACATAGGCCTACAATTGTTATGCCAACTATTATGCAATTAAAGTATAGCCTGTTTTAGAAAGTACGTAAATGCATTTAAAAAAACGGTTAGCCTGCTATAAAAAGGCTACTATAGAGTTTCAGCCAATAGTTTTTCTCTTCAATTATTGTATGACGTGCATATTTTTCCAGGACCTATAGGCTGTGTGTAGATACATTGGTGTGTTAGCGTAAAGATTATCTTGATTTGTTCGTTCCATGATCTACGCCATTGATTTGTGGTTTGGGAAAGGTTTGTTTGCTGCGTGATGCTCTCTTCTCATTTCACTAGTAGGCTACACTTTGTTGCGTAAACCTGTATAGACCTACAAGACACGTGGCTAATAGGCCTAAAAAAAACAATACAGTTTATCATGTAATGCAATCACATTGTCACAGTTTTGACATTGTAACAAACCCGTTCCTGTGCACCTTACGGCTAGATGAGCAGGGCCAATACTCAAGGCCTCACATTGCGCTCATTATGCATAATCTTCACACCACCAAC
Source organism: Osmerus mordax (assembly GCF_038355195.1). NCBI lineage: Eukaryota > Metazoa > Chordata > Actinopteri > Osmeriformes > Osmeridae > Osmerus > Osmerus mordax. The sequence continues at coordinate 12,374,703 of NC_090061.1, forward strand.
TTTATATAAACAGATGCAACAGATTTAGAATCAGATCGACTTTTAATAATCTAAAAATAATCTAAAAATAAACCTTTTTTTTTCTTTTACTTTTTTAAAATAGGGATAGATGTTTGCTTTTTATGACACGAGAAATAACTTTTCCCCAACAAAAATACACATTAAATTGATCGAATCACCTCCAAAAAGAGACCTCAGCTCTAATAGACAACGTAAACAGTTGTGAGTTTAAATATAGGCTATTGCTTAATACTTCGTTGTAACTATAAATCACTGTCACATTGATATTTCTGTTGACATTTTATTTGCTGTTCTGTCAACATTACTGTAGCACGGCAGTTATTTGGCGAGTTGAGATAAGAGGACATTGACATTGGTTATTTGGCGACGTGAGACGTTGTTGGCATGGTCCAGCACCATATGCGAGCGCACCGGTGACTATATGACTGGGAATTGGTCTGTTAAAGCTGTCAGCCCTCTGTATGACGTTTTGGTGTTGCTATTAACCATCATAATTATTAGGTATATGACATAAAACAGTAGTAGGTTATATTTTATTGATCTGAGATCAGAGGCTACATTTAGGCAATATATCGACTGCATCGGCCTTTGTGAGTCCAGTTATTTCCATGTTCTGTCAGTTCGATATTGGGTTTAATTGTGATACATTTGGTCATATTGACGTTTTGTTTTTGGAATCGTCATCACTCCGTCTAAGTAGGCTATTGAATGAACGGACTGACTCTGGGCGCCCCGGGTCGCGGTTGTAACTGATCCCCTAATCCCGTGATTGTGAGTGATTGTGGCACATTAACCTTGTGTAGGTTGCACCGACCGAGGGCACTGTCAAATACATTCACTGCGTTCAGGCCTATAGTCAGCCTATTGGAGACAATAATGCAAAAACCCGTCAGAAACGCCATGAATTAGGCTATGTATTATTTTTAATTAGCAATGCAAAATAATAGCCTAATTATGAAAAATAGCCTTACCATAACAACAATAATGATAAGATATTGATAATCCCAGGACTATTCACCTTTCCTATTGCTATTGTAAAAATCAAACTAAGATAGTTTACACCATTCAATGTGGTATTCCTACCACTGACACTCGGATCAGCTGCTTGGGCAATAAAACTAGCGAGCCAATCCCTTTCTTGTCCAAGGCTATATTAAACCGGGACCAGCACTCCGAAAGGCTGCCCGTGCTTACAAAGAAGCAGCAACAAAAGACTGAAGCTCGCGATTTGTTTGAGAAATTACCACTTGATCTGCATAATCGGGGTCCTGGCTCGTGGCACCCGCGGGCTCCGTTTTTATTGCGCGTGTCTCCACAGTTATCAATTTCACGAGTGAGCCTGCATGGATTTAAAAAAAGGGGGCCTCCGTTGCTTTTGAATAATGAAAGACATGGTTGTATATGGTCTTCAAAGTGTCGGTGCTCTTACAAAATGATAAGGCAGTCGTAAGTAATAGTGCATTTAAAGAGGAATGTGCAGTGTTTGATATGCTGTTAAAGAGAGGGAGACAGCGCAGGACAATTTAGGAAAAGGGGAAAGAAACGAGAGAGATGTGTTTTATTTCAGAAGCGGCGAGATCGCCTCTCGGCCAAGTGCAGCCTTTAATGAAACTATAGGCCTACAGCTTATAACGATTATTTCCTCCCATGCGCTCAGCCCGCCCTTATCAAACATTTAGACGATCTAATAGTTGGTATTAGGATAAAATACATTGCTACAGGAGCATTTTACTACAACGTCAAAAAATAGGGTTAATGATATTTGGCGTGGTTAAAGTACGATTTATTAGTGTGTTGTGCTAATCGTGGCCTATTTAAGATGCTATTCGACATAGCCGGAGGAGCGTCGAGCAAAGCAGGTCCTTTATAGGAGCAAAAACGTTAGTACGCTCTCTTAAGTGGGTGTTGCGTTTCATCCAGACATGCCCGCTGGGTCGTTTGGAGGAGAGGAGATGAAAGAGATCTTCCTTTAGGGACACTGCTGTATCTGCGGCCTGCATCCTCACTGGCTGCAGTCAACTGTGGTGGTGTGGCGTAAACAGTACTGCAGTGTTTACAAGACTGGTATAATACCTTGCGTAGGACATATACTTAATTCCAAGAAAGACTATGGTATTCTATAAGTAGAACTATTTATACTAATTGAAAATAGGTTTCAGCAATGCAAGGTTCTGTTTGGAACCATAATGGTCATATCTGAAACCTTAGTGAGAGGGATTCTTCTATTGTTAGAGAAGGAGGCTCTCTTTTAAAACTTTTGACAGATGGTGAATATTTGTTTTTGGGAAGACATGAATGGATGTATCTCATGCATGTGGGTTTGTTTGTGTATATGTGTGCATGTACACACACACACACACACGCACACACACACGCACACACAGACACACACACTGTATTAGTCAGTGTGATGGTTTAATGCATGGTTGCCTCTTCCTGCTGGTTAGAAAGGGGGAGAGAGAGAGAGAGTTGATAGAGTTTGTAAGAGACCACACAATTCTAGAGATAGACAGAGACAGGCTGAATGACACTGAGGTATGGAGGAGTCAGTGCTTAAGCATTAACAGGGATGTTAGGGAATATGGATGTGGTTAGTGTGAGGAAATTACAGTACATTTTGTCTGTCTGTCTTCCTGCCTGCCATTCTGTCTGCCTGTGTGCTTGCGGCCTGCCAGTTTGTTGTTTTACCTTTAAGTATTTATTTGTTAATTATTATAGCATTTGTTTATTGCTTTACATATTTATGGGCATGTTGATGTATAATTTATGTGTGTGTGTGTGGAGCAGCTGAGCTTCCCTGCACGCCCCTGATTGTCAGCGCTAATGTGTTAATTCATTAGTGCTTGTATCAGTATCATTCTGTCAAAGCTGCGTTACCCAGCCACCTCCGTTCTCTCCAGTTAATAAAAGCCGATTATCCTGCGTGTCGCCGTTCCGCCCATTCTCCTGCCTTTTGACCTCCTCACCCCTCCTGTTGCCTGCCTGCAGGGTGCTGGAGGAGGGGTGGGGAAGAGGGGACCAGCTGCCACCAGCCATAGAGCTCTCTCCCCTGGCAGAGGAGCTACTCCAGCCCCCTGCTTCGCTGGGCCTTCTGGCCCCTCAGGGTGGAGGCTGACTGCCCTGCCACCAGCCCCACCTGTCCTGCCCCAGGCTTGGCCCTGTCACACAGACACACATGTGCTTTGTGGTGAGGCGTGACAGAGCGAGACATAAGTGAGTACACTCCAAAGCTCCATTACTCTATTGATTCTCCATTATTTGAGGATCTCCCAGTGGGGTGATTAGAGAGGATCAGACAGGGAGAGAGACTAATACTAGTGTCAATTACACCAGCTCAGGGATTCACTAGGGACACACACACACACACACAAAAACACACACACAATCACACACATGCACACAAACCACCAGCGCAGATCTGTCAGCATCCTTTTCACCAGGGCAGCAGGCAGTATGGAGGTGTGTAAGGGGTTAACAGATGGGACTGGGTCATAGGGAGTAGGAGTGTCGGGCACAACTGATTTCATTTGGACCCAGCCCTTTATTCTTTGATACACACCTGATTAGGGAATTAGGGAGGGAGGCAGAGAGAGGATTATGTTAACTCTCTGGATTCCCATGATGTAGTCATTGTTAGGGATGTAGTGTAGGATTACGGGAGACATTGTGATCATTATGTTAGGTTTCCCATGGTGGGACAAACACACACATACACACACACACACACATACCTCGGATGGGGTTGACCCAGGCCTGATCCCCCTGCTGACCCCCAATCTGTTCCCAAACCTATCACCGCCAGAGACCGGGGCACTCCTGGAGACAGACACACAAACACACACACACACACACACACATCGACACACACATCTACACACACAGCGTATGCGGGCATACCACTTTGTGTGTGAACCTGATAGAAATCCTGATGGATATCTCTTTAGACAGGACCATGTGTGTGGGCAGCGTGCATGTGAGTGTCTGTGTGTGTGTACATGTATGTGTGCTGAGGGTTTGAGTGTGTCCCTACCCTATGCCCCATCCCACTGGTGTTAATTGATTCTCAGTACGCTCTGCTGATTGGTGTGAGGACCCCTAGGGGCGGGGGCAGTCTACACCTGCCCCTTTCCCTTCCCCCCAACACCCCACACACTCCTGACGACACACACACATACACATTCAGACACCACGCACACTGTGTCTCTATTGCTTTCTTCACACCCCCATCCAAAAGGAAGTTGGCTGACCAACATCAGCAGATTGTACACTGCAAACAGTGTGTGTGCGTGTGAGAGAGAGAGGAAAGAGGAAAGAGAGAGAGAAAGAGCAAAAGATGGGAGAGAGAGATAGAGTTTGTGTGTAAGAGAGATTTCATTAAAAAACTTACAGGAGGTGTGTCAGTGTGATAAATTGTGTGTGTGTGTGAGTGTGTGTGTGTGCGTGAGGATAAATCTCTAGTTATTAATTTCCAGCAGTGGCTTCAGGGTGAAGACATTAACACAAGGCTGATTATGACTAATTTGTTATTAATTGCCATCAGCTATAACACAATGGCATTGATGCAGCTGATTTGTTTAAATGAATTTAGCTGTGATGGTTTTTTTCTTGCTGCGGGTGGGGACCCACCATTTGCTCATCAGTCTTTATGCAGATGTTCCAGTTTTATGGGATGGTGTGTGTGTGTGTGTTTGTGTGAATGTATGAGGGTGAACATGAGGGCTGTACAATGTGTAAATTGCATATGTGTATATTTACGTGGGGAAAAGTAATCAAATTCAACATGCATATTGGTATTTGCTTGCGTTACTGTTTCCATTTGTGAATATATATTGGACAAACAGGAGAGAGAAACGTAATGATTTTGTATTTAAGGGGAAGAGTGCTTTTTAGATAGCATTACTTTAACCGGACGTATATGGCTTTTGTCGTCAGCATCCGTGTCTTTAACATAGTGGAGAAGGCCTCTCCTAACTGATAACACAAACCCTCCCCTATAGAGACACAGACCTCCCTCGGGGCAGCCAGGCCTCATATTTCAGGTGATTCAGTGGCTCAGAGGAATGCATGGGGGGGGGGGGGCTACAGAAAAAGAATGAGCGAGAAAACAGAGAGACAGAGGGAGAAAGGGGGAAGAGGTGTGGGATGGAGAGACAGAGAGAGGGAGATATATATATAGAGAGAGAGGGAGCGAGGCCTGGCTGGAGTGTGATAGATAGTCCAGGCTGTCTCTATTACATTAGCAGGCCTAACCGACAGATTGGAGTCAGAATGGACCCAGACACTTGATTGGTTTCTCATATAAAAGTTGCATATTAAATTCCTTCACAGAACTGTGCCCTGCAAGCATGTTTCTGAGAGAAAGGGAAAGAGAGAAGAGAGAGAGAGAGAGAAGAGAGAGATAGCAGTGGGAAGATGAGAAAAAAAGGTAGGTACGGAAGAGCTAACGTGAAGGGGGAGCAAGAAACTGTTGAGGTTGAGAGTGGGAAAGGAGATAGACAGGAGAATAATGAGAGGAAGAGGGAAAGAAAGAGAGGAACACACCACAGAGATTAAAGGAAAATAACAATAACCCATCTTTCTAAATGTTATAAAGCTTGCTGTTGGATTAAATGGTTTTGTCCATGTGACCGTGTGTGTGCGTGTGTCTGTTATCAGCTGTTTCCTTCATGTTAACGACCTCTCTCTCTCTAATCGTTCTCTTGCTCATTAAGACATTGCTGTTTTAATAGTAATTAATCTGTCATTTGCCTGCGTGCAAAAACAGGGACCATTGAGGATTGTTCACAGATTATAGCTTGGTTCTAAAACTGTGGTGATTTCAGACCCTTGGTCACAGGCAGATATTACTCTGCTCATTTTGTTCATCACTGTTAATTGGTTGTTAACTACCTACAATTAGAAGGTTGGCTCAGGGACATGGGTTACCAGAAAAGTGTATTAACCCCCCCACACACACACTCACACACACACACACACACACACCTCTAAATCAGGGCCCTCTATATATTAATGAAACTAAAAGTCAATTAAATAGTAAAGGGAAGTGTTGATCAACCTTTTCTTTCTTTCTTCTCTACCCTCTTTATTTTCTCTCTCTCTCCAGATCTTTCTGGACCATTAACCATTTTAAATGATTTTTATAAGAATGAGTTCACCAGCCTCTCTTCCCCAGCTTTTCTCCCTTTTCCCCTCCAATCCCCTCATCAGTCCTCCTGACCTCCAGTCTACTCCTCTCTCCAAGCTCCCTCTCTTTCGCCACCGTCTCTCCATCATACACATTAGTCTGGACACTGAATAGCCTGTTGATAGCATTCACAGCATTTATGATTGATGGTTATATATATGCATCTAACACACACACACATATATACACACTCATGCACATACACATTCTGTACACGCACACACACTTTACCTGTCAGTGACAGACTTAACTGATGCATAACCTATGCAAGCATCTGACCCCCGTAAGGAGCTGAGTGTTTCATTGTCTTCTCTCACATACATTATGAACATGTTGCAACAACTGTTGTTATGCCATTGTTAAACTGAGGGTTGCAGGGACAGCGGGGTGTTTACACTATGCGTCGTCATAATGCCAATTGGTTGTAAAACACTGCCCTCTGTTTGTGACCAAGCTCTACCGCTCCTAAATTGTCGCGCAGAATGACTTTCAAGATTTTTCTAAGGACATAACCCCATCTAGTGGACACACAGAATAATTTAAGGGAGAAATTTAAGGGTGCCAGATGAAAGTGAGGTGGACAATAAATCTATTTTAAAATATTGAGCGTTTCTATGCGCCAGGCTGCAATTTGCTATGCCATTAAACTGCATCAGCACTTCCATTTTAACGTTAATAAATTCAGACTATCCCCATGGTGTTATAACCTATAGGCTGATCCCACATGTGGTGCAAAAAAGAGAAGGCAATTGAGCTCCTCCCTGTTCAAATCTATTAACGCGAGGGAACGGGTCGTTGGCAACCTATCCAGTTACAGCGAAACAGTAAGTTAATCGTATGACATAATAGTCTAAGTTTCCTCCGGTGATCCACGTGACTGGCAGTGAAACATGTTTTCATGTCCAAAGAGCGCCCTTGGACTTGACTCAACTTTGAACAGCTCGGCGGTCATTTCAGATCTTGCCGACGCCAGTCGAGTAGCCCAGACAGCCTCGGAGATGTGTGACGCGGTGTCCCTGTCCTTAGGTTTGGGTTCGGAGCAAGACAGAAATCATCAACTATACGGATCCACTGCGCCCTCGGAAGTAGGCTCACTGAGTCACGGAAACAGTTTCTTCGGGACGTCACTGTCAGAGTTTGGAGGCAAAGCAAAAATGACATTAGAACTAACTAGCCAACCGTCGTTCGATTATTTTGGGACATTGATTGAGGAATGCCGGGACTTGGAACAATCAAGTTGCGTGGATCGCCTTAAATTCAATGCAAGGGATAGCAACCGTAAAATGACGTACGGCCCAGAGCAATCCAGAAATGTCTGCGAGGAGTCGTATGTGCCAATGAACGCCTTGGTTGATAAATCAACGGCCCCCTTTCAACCGGACTTGGCTTACAAACCTTCAAACTACAGAAACTCTACAAACCCTTTACTTTGCGACAATACATTGTGCTTTAATGATCTACGAAATAGCAGCCAGATCACCGAACCAGGGCCAGAAGGATCCAATGGACCCTGGTACGCTGCATTTTGTGATTACATCCAGAGTTCGTCTCTAGGATCTCTTAGACACTGCAAGCCTCTCTCAGACGCTGACGGCAGCGGAATTACTGAGGCGCGCGGGACAGCGGACGCTGATAATGAGCATATGGAAAGTTCTAGTGCAATGATGCATCCCCGGAGCATGTATACAAAACCGTGCTCTATCAAGACCGAGCAGCAAGCTTGGGTGGATGTAACAAATTCCAATCTAAGGTAATGTTTTATAAATTGGCCTAAATAAACTGCAGTACGGGTAAAAAAATTGGAAAGTGCAAAATCATGCCATAGTAACACTAATAACTTTTTGCTGCCGTGACAGCAAAGGTGACGCGGTATGCCAAAAAACATTTAACATTGGCTTTTTTATTAGGACGGACACTTTTGTTGATCCTTGTTCTTGGCTGTCTTAGTTTGCATTTTTACAGTGCTTAGTAGTAGTTAGAAAACCATTTCTTTTAGCCTTATGAGTATGTTCATGCACTAAGATGTCATGAAGGCTTATGAAGATTCCCTTCAAATATTCCCATTTAAATGTCATTGTCACATTTTTTCACAATTTGGTGCAACCAAACCTGTGTCACCATTTTAGCTACCTGCTATCTTCCATTTTAGATATCTGCTCAAACTTTACAATTGATAACTTGCATCACAAAGCTGTACACAGATTTGTAGTAAACCAGAGGCCTATACCACTTAATTGGATTTGGAGATTATCAAGGGAACTTGTTCAACCCTGGGTTTTCAGTGTCAAGACTGGTTCACGTTTTTCTGGGGTACAATCGCCATGGTAACTTATTCTGCACATCTGACCTACTTTAGAGGTTATGTTAAATAACAGATCAACAAGTATTCCAGCACCGCCTACTAACCAATCAATCCTCTTGAAAATGTAATCACCTAGAATCCTACATCATATTATCTCGGTGCACTGATAGTGAGAGGGTCTCTTAGGAGGGCAAAAGTTTAGAGACCTACAAAGTGTATTTGTATATCGATATCCTAGGTACACTTCTATGGCCGTATGTGAAGCCCTCTGTGACATAGCTTGTAAAAAGAGCTATACAAATTAAATTGGATTTGATCCTAAAATAGAGTGATTAAAGCACTAAAGCCTTGTACTTGCAAGTAAATCTATTTACCAATTTGAATTATGCTTATTTATTCCCAAGACCATGTAACAATGCTGTGAAGATAAATGAGTAAGGCTACAATTGTCTTACATACCATAAAATTACATCTAAGGTACACATTAAGTTTATGGAATACACAATTTTAATTATAGTCAGATCTAATCGTGCCTTAATGATGGGACAGTTATACTGATGAGCCTATCAACTCACTCATTTGGTCGTCAACACCGCCCTTTTCACATGAACACACTCATAGCTCAATTGGGACAATATGTGTTAACCCAAGTCCCCACCCCTAGCTCCTCAGCTTGAAACAAAGACCCCCTTGGTGATATTGCATTTATGTTTTATCAACCGAATCGTAACACCAACTTCAAGTCAAACCATAGACCAATAATCAAGCTAGGAGCACAGCGAACCACGTTCTTGTGTTGTCCTGGACTTGTTTGACGTAATCTATTATGACCATGTACTGTTTTAGTCGTTAAAAAGTAATGGGACACCATCTTTAAACGACTTTGATACTTGGTCTACTTAATAACAAGTCTGTGTGTTGACTAGAGGAGTCGGTCACCACCGTTGTGACACCTATGCGTGATTGGGGTTGTTGGCTTAACCCTTGTGCTGCCTTCGGGTCACATGACCCAAAGGTTCATAACGAACCATCGTTGTGTTTACCCAATACAAAAACAAATAAAAATAATTTTCTTTTAACCTTTGCAATGTGGGGGGTCTGAGACAGCCCACTGTTAAAAGAAAATGCTTCACTTTGTTTTTGTATGCGGTAAAGTTGTCGCAATACGACGGTGGGTCACAATGACTTATGGGTCAGAATGACCCATGCCAAATGCAAAGAGAAGTGTGCATTTGTGCGATACCAACATCCCATACCGTGTCTGAAATGTATTTTCCTATGTCTAGCTGGATGGATAAATGTCAAACTTCCCCAAGACCAAACAGAACGTTTCACGGCAGACAACGGTGTTGTGAATCATTTAGGCTACATTGTTTACTTTCTATCACACATTGTTTTATTTCTATCATGCATGTATTCCAAGATAATAGATTTCCATTGTTAATTGTCTAGCATCAGCGATACATGTGTTAATAGCAGTGGCTTTTAATAATTAGTTTAATATAATAAGCAACCACCATAATAGTAACTTTACAATAAACAAACACACATCTTAGTTTCGGTCAGGCAACCACCCATAAACAAAATAACAATGAAACAAAACCAAATATGCTTAACAAACTCAACCAAAACCATCACTCCCCCAAAACTCAATTAGAAAAACATGCCTTAACAAGCCTACTTTGCAGGAAAATGATCAGTATTCAAGTGTTATTATAATGAGTGACTTCTTCAACACTTTACCTTTTGCAATATAGAGAAAAGAAAAGTGGTTTGAATGTCTTTTTGTTATTTTATAAAAATGCATGAAAACCTTTTTTTACCAGCACATAAATATGTTTTTTTAGGAGATTTGATAAGATAAAAATGCATTAATCAGAACCAATAAACCCCATCAGGGGTTTTACAGTTAGTCGATGTAATGATGTCTTATTTGTAATGATAATCTGCAAACTGTGGATGGCAAGCTGACAGACACCAGCTAATACCTTGGGACTTGAGACCTCTAACTGTAGTTGACTGTCAAATCGTGAATTGGAAGTTGTCCAAAAAAATTGATTAGAAACACTTTCTTAACCATGACATCTCTGTAAACGGAAATCCTGTTTCAAACACATTCAAATGAATCTTTCCAGATTACATAACAGATCAGATGTTTTTACAAGAGTGCAAAAAAAAAAATTGCATTACAGATCATCTGAATCGGGACCTTTCTGTAATGTAGGTAGAGTATGCACTTCTGTTGGGGTAATAATTCACTATCTCATTCAAAATCTCTACGTCTCTCACCATATTTCTATTTCTAAACTCTAGCATTCCAATGAACCACAGTCTAATTGTCAGAGACACCAGTATTGTAGAATGAATGCTACAAGTCGACATAGGAGTGATGAAAAACACACACACACTAACTGTAAATACAGAGGATAAAAAAAGATATCCAATGCAAATCCAGGATTTGTTTGCGTGCACTTACACAATGTGTCTGTTCGCATGCATGCGTATTCCCAGGTTTGAGGGTGTGTTTCCTGGTATGAGGGTGTTCCTCTCAGAGAAGAGGGTGTGCCAGGTGTGTGGTGATGTTGCCTCGGGCTGTCACTATGGCGCCGTTACCTGTGGCAGCTGCAAGGTGTTCTTCAAGAGAGCCGCCGAAGGTGAGCTTGAAGTGGGATTCCATGCACTCATCACGTACACAAGGCACTGCCCTCTTTTAACTCGTGATGTGCCTGATCGTAACTTCGGATGTTCAGTTGAATTCCTGAAGTGTTTTGTGTGGGGATCCTAGGTAAGCAGAATCACCTGTGTGCCAGCCGCAACGACTGCAACATCGACAAGCTGAGGCGGAAGAATTGCGCTTCCTGTCGGCTGAGGAGGTGCTTCCTGGCTGGGATGAGTCTCAAAGGTCAAAACCTTTCCTTGTCATCACAAAGATCGATGGGCAGAGAAGAGAGAGAGAGGGGGGGGGGGGGAGAGAAAGGGAGAAGGAAGGGGGTTGGTGGGAAGGCAAGGTGAAAGTTTGAGATGGAGGGAGGATATGATGTGTGATAGAGAGAGAGAAACAGTGGGAGAAAAGGAGGGAGATGGTAAGTGAGATGGGGGAGTCAAAAGGGTGAAGGGGAGAATGCAATGCAGGGGGCCGAAAGCAACAAGCATATTGGAGGCATTCTGTGGGCCAACACCGTAAGAGGGATCCATTTACCTTCATTTCTCGGCTGACCAGGACATCTCCCTTCCCCCCCTTGTCTGATACTCGCTGTTGTCTCTCCATCATGCATCTTTGTGGTTGGTTTCAGGCCAGAGGCTAAAAGGCCTTAGCCAACCGAGGATTAAACTGGAGGGGGAGCAGAGTGCTGGAGAGGAGAGAAGGAAAAGGAAAAAGGCCGGAGAGCAGGATGGAGTCCCTGACTCTAATGCTACAGCTACCCAGGCTCAATGTACGTTCATGTTATTCATACTTAATAACCGTTGTTGATGGAAGCAGATCTAAGTTATTTAAACACTGTGTGACTGTAAGCACATTCAGTTGTGCCCGAGACATGGGCCTCTATAGAGGCTGTACTGAACCGAGGTCACAGCCTTTATGCTGTCGTTTAGATGAACAACACAGATTCATGTCCTTAATTCAAGTTCAAAAGTAGAAAAACCAGTTCCTCTACCAGTCAACATGAGGGCTCAGGTTGGTGTGTGTCGATTGAACTATAAAATTGCCAAGCTTGATCAGTGCATGACATGCATTGAATGGTTTTAAATGGTAGCTGTGGGGCTGACTGACTGACTGAGTGTGCGTGTTCCAGCGTCCATTTCCGTCCTTGGCCCTTTGCCCAACATGCAGTACCACCTTCCTCTACTGAGCGTGCTCCTGACCATCGAGCCAGACATGATCCACGCGGGTCATGACCCCGCCCAGCCGGATTGCCCCTCCTCCCTCCTGAGCAGCCTTAACGAGTTGGGAGAAAGACAGTTGGTCTCAGTGGTACGCTGGGCCAAAGCTATACCAGGTAACTAGCCTGGACCAGAGATATACCAGGGAACTAGTCTGGATCAGAGATATACCAGGTAACTAGATATACCAGGTAACTAGTCTGGAGCAGAGCTATACCAGGTAACTTGATTTACCAGGTAACTAGTCTGGACCAGAGATTTACCAGGTAACTAGTCTGGACCAGAGATTTACCAGGTAACTAGTCTGGACCAGAGATAACTAGTATGGACCAGAGATTAACCAGGTAACTCGATGTTTTTGTCTTAATATTAGCTCTAAAATTGTAAACACTAGAGGGAGGTAAAGTCATTTAAAATCACGAGTTTATTGAAGGAAATGACATCTTCTTTCTTAAGCTCAATTATTTCTTCCCTTCATCTTTCCTCCCTCCCTCTCCCCCTTCCTTTCCCTATGCCTTTCTCCCAAGCTCCCCCCTTCAGTGTGTTTAGCTTTTGATCCTCACAAAAACCACTCTGAGCTAACTGTGTGTCTGTGAGCCCAGGTTTCCGTGACCTGCATGTGGAGGACCAGATGTGTGTCATCCAGTCCTCCTGGATGAGCGTGATGGTGTTGGGCCTGAGCTGGCGTTCCTACACACAGACTGACGCCTCCATGCTCTACTTTGCACCCGATCTGGTCTTCAACGAGTAAGCGAGCGTCCTCAAACCAAGCATGTAACGAGGCTGTCACCTGTCAGTACATCTTTTGAAGTGCCATTTCTTCATTTGCAGCTGTCTCGGTTAGCACAGCTGGTGGTTTTATTGTTCATGGGTGTCGGAGCTCCAAAGAGTTCTGTGCTCGAGTCGAGTCCTTCAAGTTTTTTTTCAAATTATTTCCCAAACTTTTTTGCGCAAGGAGCTTTAGCCTTCTTCTGATCTGGTTACACTAAAAAATCCTCAGCTTCAGCTGAGGGCTGGATCCCCAGTAGAACGTGACAACAGACGAAAACATACAGACTGAAAATGGGAGTATTCACAATGGCTCCCTGAAGTTCCTACTTTCCCGGCTGCGGAGTAAACAAACCTGTTTTTTTGTTTACCTGATAGTCTTCAGTCCCCGCGAACACAGAGCTCAGGGAACCTCACGCCACAGGCCTGATCTATTCTGCTTTATGGCCACTGTGAAAACAGAACCCTCACAACTACACACATTTTCATCCTCTCCCTTTCTCCTTCATCTCTCACACTTTGTTCAGACTTTCCCTTTATCTCCTTTCTTTCACGTTGTGGGTCTCACATCACAAGAATGCGTTTGTAACTTGGAAGGAGAAAAAAAACACGCAGAAAAACGAAATGGCTGAAAGACAAAGAGCCAAGCGTGTGTTTGTGAGTCATGTGGTGTTTAAAACGTTTGCTGCGGAGCGGGTAGAGCCAGAGTTGCTCGGTGCTGTGGCGGAGGGCTGCCGTGTTCTGAATGCTTAAGCGCGCTGGCTGGTGATTGGTGCAGCTGTAGTTAGGGGTTCAGGCCGCGTTAGACCTCCATCATCACCCGTCTCCTCCCCACTGGCTCAGGTAATCCTCAGTCCTGCATCAGTAATTGGTACCTGTCCTTGTTTCTAACCTGCACTCCCCCCCCCCCTCTTTCTTTCCCACTATCTGTCTTTGTCCTTTCTCCCATCTCTCTCTCGACTGTCTCATTCAATCTCTCTCCTCCTCTTCCCCCTCGTATCTTCCTCCTCCTTACTTTCTGTATCTCTCCCCCCCCCCCCCCCCCCCCCGGCTCTCCTCTCCCGCTCCACACGTCTCATCTCCCCCCTCCATCTCTTCTCTCGGCCCGCTCTCTCCTTCTCTCTCTCCTCCTATCTGCTCTCTCCTCCCCCAGCCAGAGGATGCGTGCGTCCAGCATGTACGACCACTGTGTGCAGATGTGCCTGATGTCCCAGATGTTTGGCGTGTTGAGGGTGACCAAGGAGGAGTTCCTGTGCATGAAGGCCCTGCTCCTCTTCAGCGTCCGTAAGTCCCCTGGTCTGTCCATGGAAATACACTCTCACTGCAGCCTAATGGACGCACGCACTCACACTCAGCAGAATGAACTCATGCAAGTCATGGTTTGATTTGACACCCTTTTCTTGTTGCTGTGTCTAAGTGTGGAAATCTCCCAGGGTAAATCCCAAACAGGAAACAATAATATTATTCCAGGGCTGCTAGGTTGCGGCCACATGTTTATCCAACACAAACAATCACTGTACAAAGGAAACATGCTGCATTTTGTTTTCTTGTCCCCTGCATCCCTCCTGGTGTGTGTCAGTCCCAGTCGAGGGTTTGAAGAACCAGCATGGCTTTGACCAGCTTCGGACCTCCTACATCCAGGAACTGGAGCGTCTGACCAGCCAGAGAGGAGAGACCACACGCACCCAGAGACTGTTCCATCTCACCCAGTTACTGGACTACCTGCAGCCGGTACGCCATCGCACAATACACACTACCAACTATAACACCATGATACACTATACTACACACTACAACACCATACTCCACACACACTACAATGCTATACTACACCCCACAACCTCATGCTACACTATACTCCTCACCAAAAAACGATATTAAGCACTGTAACACTATATACCTGTTCCAATATTAAACTCTGACATTATACTGACTTGAACCCATTTCTGACTTGAACCCATTTCCAGGAAACTCATTTTCCTGTTCCTTAAACAGACAACTTGTTATTCTTGGAAAACCATTACA
The DNA here is from genome assembly GCF_038355195.1 of Osmerus mordax. Taxonomy (NCBI): domain Eukaryota; kingdom Metazoa; phylum Chordata; class Actinopteri; order Osmeriformes; family Osmeridae; genus Osmerus; species Osmerus mordax. Next base: position 12,389,885 of record NC_090061.1, read on the forward strand.
GAGGGCTAGTTGTTCAGTAAATGCTGTGTACTCATGCACGGCACTAGCAACAGCACTACCAGTGTCTGTCTAGCCTAACAGCGTCCCTTTTCTTGCCCTCTTTTTCTCCCTCTCTTTTTCCCCCCCTTGCTCCCCCTCTTGCTCTCCATTCTCTCCCCCTCTTGCTCTCCATTCTCTCCCCCTCTTGCTCTCCATTCTCTCTCCCCCTTGCTCTCCCTCTATCTTCCCCTCTCCTCCTCTCTCAGATTGTGAGGAAGCTCCACCAGTTCACCTATGACCTTTACATCCAGGTCCAGTCTCAGCCCATGCGGGTCAGCTTCCCAGAGATGATCGCCGAGCTGGTCAGCATGCATGTGCCAAAGGTCCTCACAGGCCTGGTGAAACCCATCCTCTTCCACAAAGCACTATAACTATGTACCGGAGTTGGTCACAGACCTTAGACCCTGAGAGAGTCCTCTTGGTTTAACAATACATAAGAAGGCTTTGTGAGTTATGTTTTTTGCATCTGATTCCAGATGGGTACCTGATGCAGGTGTAGGGCTGAATTAGGAGGTACCTGATTCACTGGCACATGGATTCCATGACATTGCATCTGAATCCACATGCTGAGGTAACCAAGTTGACTTGGTTAAAACCCCTCCTCAGCAGAAATCCAGCGTTATTGAAAAGCTTGCTTTTCCACGCTGTAGCTGGCCAGAGCGGTGTATTTAGGGGTGGTTGTCGCATTAGTCAGAGGCCCCCCAAGTTGCAACGGTAGAATGTTCAGATCACGAGGAGGCGATGCCGATGAGCAGAGACACCGACACTGAAGTGGAGTGGAGGATTCCTTTCCCCCGGTTGGAATCATTGAACTTGGATCATCGTCTTCGATCCATCAGACCCACACCCTCTAAGGGGGGGGGTCACAATAGTTGGAGAGGAAGACTTGAGGAAGACTCTGGAATTCAAAGCTGTCTTCCTGTAAATATGGTTTTGAACTGCTTTTAACGTCCCGTTTGATATGCTTTTGTTTCGTCTTTTAGGGGCCACGTTTTGGGAGTGTTTTAGTATTGTATGATATCTGTTTTACAGCTTTCACACAGCTGTGCATGGATGAGACCAAATCTGTTTTCATACTCTCTTTTCTTCAAAATACATCACATTTGGTCTCTTCCAACCACTGAATTTAAACCTGTGATGGTCCATTAACAAAAATTAATTAACAAATTAATTTGTTAACTAACAAAAAGCGAAATCAGTAACTTTTGAGTTTTAATTATTTTACAAGCTCCCATGCGCGCCATACATATTTAGGTTTATGTCACGGCAACTGCCTTTATAATTGGCTACACCAAAGATATATTTTGTATTGGTTTGTTTCATTCTTATTATGAATGGGTTATTTGACTAGATATAAATGTATGAGTGTGCATTTAAAATGACTGGTTTTCCTCGTACATGTCTTTTACATGCTCGGGTAAGATTACACTGAGCTTGTCGGATTGATATGGTAGTTGCTTTTGCACTAGGACAAAAGTGAGTGACTTTCAGTAGAGATGAACATGCTCAAGCATGTCAGAGAGTAGCCTCTGGGGTCAGTTTTGTTCACTTTGATTGTGGTTAACTCCACTGCCTTATTATTAATTGAACAGTTGTTCAGTGCTTGCATTGAAATTTGTGTGGTGATCAAGCAAAGAAATTATTCTCAATTATGTCTAAGATATGGCATTGACTGTTTTGTACTCTAGAATTATGGTATATGCACGTTTTCAGAGTTGGAGATATTATCAACATGTTTTTTCCCGGCATCATCTTAAGCAGTCCTCCAGTCGTGGACGAGCAATCCCAATTCCCCGGTCTTCCATGAGTTTCAGCCAATTGGTCAGTATTAAGTGTCACCCTGACGACAGGAGCTCCTATAGTACAACAGTACTGAAGGTTTTTCTGTAAACACTTGTGCGCAAATCGCTATTCTTTTTTCTACTTTATAAAAAGAAAAGAATCTCTATCAATCCCACATACAATTGACTTGTAGCCTTCATAGTAACGATTGTTTATAGTTTGTAAGTATTTAGCACCAACTGCATGTAGCTGCAATGTACAAATCTTGATATACCAGAGCATGACTTGTTTCTTTCAAGTACATCCAGCTGTCGCCCTACAAACAATTCCTTCTCCGCACCACGGCCGTTCTCATAGGCTGCTGAGTGAAGGAGGTAAAGCACGGCCGTTCTCATAGGCTGCTGAGTGAAGGAGGTAAACAGCTACTGAGTCCAAAGCCCGCCCCCTCCAAAACACGCCCACATGTACATGACACCACAGAAGGCAGCAGACCCTAGCAGATCAAAAATACAATTTAATTTTCAATCAAAAATTGCAAATTTTGTGAAAGGTAGCAATTTTTGCAACTGGGTCAGGGTTAGATAACGTCAAGTTATCAAACTCACAAACTCCATTTTGAAATGCAACTTCCTTCACATTTGTGCTGGGGCTATAGCTGGACCCTCCTCGTTTATTTGGATGTCCGGGTCTCATGACAAGGTCAGAGAGTGATCATCCATTTTGTTAAAGCTTTATGAAGGTAATATTAGAAAATACGTTCAAAAAATGAGAGACAGCGCCCCCAATCATTGTCTGAGCTTCCGTGCACTCCCCTAACTTGGAGTTAGATTAACAGTGTTTTAAATAAGCCTCACTGAGCTAACTCTCAGAGGGCCTCATTAGCTTACGCAACATGTTTATAAGAGACAAAACTTTTTTTACTGACAATCTTATCTACCTTACCTTTAAGTATGGTCTGAGCACGCATTCAAAGAGGGCTATATGAATCTTCTCTTGTTTATCTTCATCTGGTTGTGTTGAAGCTTTGCTTGTGAGTAACACATTAAATAATACAATTACAGTTCTTATATAAACACAATGTATTATAAACATATTTTTTATGTTCTTTGGAACTTAATGTTGGCTGTATGTGTGTTGTTGTTAGTGTAAAGAATGAGAAAAAGGAAAGTGTAACTTCTCTTCACTGACAACCGTAAACTCGAACAACATGCAACAGACTCGCAGTCCAACACTATTCTTCTGCCTTACACCGTTACTGCCACTTACTGGAGGGTATATTTAGGTTTGCAATGAATGGTAAATACAACATATTTCTTCAATATATACATCTGGCAGTAGCCAAACAGCATATAATATAAACTAAGATAGAGAGCGCTTTTCCCAATTCATCTCACTCCATCTGCTCGTATTGAGTCCTGGAGAAGCTTTGCTTGTGAGTAACATATTAGATAATACAATTACAATGACATATTATATAAGCACATTGTATCATGATAATCTTTGTCTTTGATGTAGTCTGCCATTGCATAACAAACATGTTATGTTATTTTTGTTATTCTGTGTTAACCATAAATGCTGTCCTCTGTCCTTCATGCATCAGAGAGACTTTGCTACTACATCTGTGTGTCTGAACTGGTCATTTGTTCTTGATGAGGTGTCTATTAACTCTCTCTAATCAGCTGGCTGTATAATACTTGTAAAACCAGAATCTGAACTGATAGTGCCACCATTCTTTTTTTTATTTAACCTTTATTTAACCAGGAAGTCCCATTGAGATTAAAATCTCGTTTTCGAGGGAGACCTGGCCAAGACAGGCAGCAGCATAAAAAACACAGAGTTACAGACAGAAAAACACAGAAACACAGAACACATTTTAGCGAAGATGGACAATTTTCACAACAATACCTACCTATGTTATTACATATTTACCTATCTAGATTTGTACACTGTTCCTTGACTCTGAGCACCCAAACACTGTAGAACTATGACTTCTGGTTCTTGGATCTGCTGTCATTTCTATATGCACTTGCATTTGTGCGTCGCTTTGGGTAAAAGCGTAAATAGCATAAATGACCCACCCACTGTTGCCTCAGTGAAGCCTGTCATCCCTGTGGAAAGTCATGGACACCCAGAAGGGACACCAGGCAGGAAGTCGACGGGCAGTGTTCGCAAGAAGGCCCATCCTCTCAACTGGTGCTTCAGAGCTTAAAAACCTGGAAAGAGTGCCAAGCCTCTCTCAAAGAAGATGGACTGTGGTTCAGATGCTGCTCTTCAAGCAGCCTCCAAGCAAAAGATAGTAAAGCAGATGTCCAGTGCAAAGAGTGCCACAGCAGTAAACATGTCAGAGGCCTCTGGCCTGGGAAACCCCCTGGGAAAAAAAGATCCAGTTCAAGTCTGCCTTTCTGCACGCCCAACCTTCTCTGGAGGGAGTGGTTCCCTCACTTAACTGCTCCTCCTGACGTTTCCTGCATTCTTCCAGTTGGAGGCAGTTTCTCCTTGTCTTCTCTCAGGGTTTAGGTTGGATATCGGGGGCTGATTTCTGGGTCACTGTGAAGCCTTTTGATTTTGCTTGTTCAAAGGGCTTTTACATTAAGTTTGACTTGATAGCCCACCAAGGGACTTATATCCCATGCTCTCTGTCTTGCTGTTGTATGTTCTTGTGCTATGCAACTGTAACTGTAACCAAGGCATGGGGCTTTCCCCTTGGACAGAACCACTCCGGCAAAATCAAATCTATTTTCATCACAAGAAATGAGCAAGTCAATAGCTGAGTATCTTGACGGAATTGAGGTTACTGTCATTTTTTCTGAATCAAGCTTCAACCGTTGCAGCAAAAGGTACCAAATATTGGTAAAGAAATGTCACTTTACAACAATTGATTTGATAAGTGATTTAAACTAAAATGTCAAACAAAACAACATTTCAGTTCACCGTTTGGGATTCAGTAATATGAGAGGTCAGGTGTCTTAGTGCTCCTGAGTCCTGTCTTCCTCTAGACTGCAGTGTTGAATGTAGATAGAGCCAAACGGAGTTGGAGCGTCCCCCTCCTTTCACACACCCACACACACACAAGCACACTGATACTGACTTCCAGACTTGTTTTAAAACTGCTGACGCTACTGGTTGCTTTTTACATCTTTGGTTGTCGTTTTTTATGTCTGCATATCTAAACACTAGTGAGACTCAAGGGTTTGGGATGGTTAGGTTTAGGTTTGGAACCAGGCCAGGACTGCTCCGGTTCTTTAATGGAATGGCTTCTCAGAAGTCTCTCACTCTCTCCGAAGGATCTCAGATAATTGGACATGTAACGCATGAGTCAAAGGCATGTTTACATATACTGAAATGTAATTAATGAGCTAATTTCTTCAGATGGTGCAAGTCTCTTATTGATATTTATCGTTACTATTTGTTTTGCATTACTAATAAAATTATAGTTTTTCCTATGATGATACATTTTGCATCATGTTTGAAATTACAACCTGCGTTTTATTTTATGATGTGGGGATGGCAGACTAATATACAGCAAGATACATGGACAGGCAGAGATTCATCGGTAAGGTGTGTGTTTTGTATTTGGTGGAGATGCAGCTTCTTCTAAACCCTTTGGGGGTTTGGTTTTCCGCAACTGCCCAACATACTCGAACACGACACACGAAGGTCGTCTTTTTGTTGAACAGAATACCTTTTTCTGTGTTGGGTTGCCATCTAGTGGTTAAAGTTAACTATTGCACTGCACGGATTTAAATTATAATGCAACCTATTTTACATGGGGTTTGCATGTGAATTTGCAAACCTCTGACAGTTGCCACATTAAGAACCACTGTATGTGTGTTGTGCTCTGAAGCAAATATATATCTTCATTAAATATTATATTCAGGAGAGAGGCATGAAAAATACTTAGTCATTGATTAATGGGGTATTTTGTCATGCTTGAACAGCATTTGAATCCAGAACATGCTTTTACCTAAGTTTCTCCAATACTTTATCTTCGGGTTTTGAAAAATGACTAAAACTAGTAGGCCAGTGTTCCATCAAATCCTTCACAGCTTCTCTGTGTTATGTAGTGGGTCAGTTTCTCTCGTTAGTTGTAGATTGAAAACAATAATACTATGTTTTAGTACAGCTATACATAGCACACATCGTTACTTTGAAAGCTAGTCTATTTCAAGTTCCATTCAGTCCATTTTTCCAATAGGCCTCTTTGTAAAGCAGTGAGTCCCAGCAGATGCATGGTGATTGTAAGTACATTTCCTGAACCAACTCTTTCAGCAGCTCTGTTGTCCACTTACGAATCCGAGCTTGACACAGAAAGGCGGGGACAGGAGGGAGAGAAACGCTGAAATATCACTTATCTCTAAATATATTCCTCGCCCTTGTGGGTAACTGTTCAAATAAGTGCCCTCTCGTAGCTTTGCAACAATTAAAGATGTATGTGTGTTGACGTTGACATTTGGACATTTTGGGTGAAGATTCCATTTGATTTGCTGCGTTTCTCAGAGTGAACCATTTGAACATCAATATTACATTCTGTCTGCACAGAAGCCTCTCTCTGGCCGGGATAGCAACTATGTTTAGACGAGCTAACTATGGTGGCCACTAACAACAGTCCTAGTTTCAAGTTTCATCTTTCTGAGGGAGCGTTGGGATGTTGGGTGTAGGTTTTGCTAGCGACAAGAGGTCGTTTGGGGTTGTTGTTTATATGTTTTATCGTTATAGTCGTGCTGTGTTTGGTTTTAATCTCAAAGAAGCTAAAGCTTTTTTGAGGCCCTTGGAGTGACAGTCACTACACAGGGTCTCAATCAAAACAAATTCACCCTTAAGCACAAAGCACATTCCAACTCCACTAATTGCAACCGAAAAAACCCACAATGCCACTCTCACAGGGTATTGGTTGGCACACCGGCACAGGGCCCAATAAAGGCCAGCAGCACCTTCCATAAAATCCCAGAGAGCAACAGTAATGACTTTAACATCCCCACCCCAGAACCACCGATCACAGGCCTGCTGCTCCTGGAAAACAATTAGCTCTGGACGACTGCAACCCGACACGCCACAACGGGCTGTCGCTGTGGTACTTCGAATGGACGGCTACTATTAGCCAAGCAGCAGTCCATTAACAACCAATTAACTGGCTATTAATATTTAACCAGACAGGGCCTCTCATCCCAGCATGTTTTTAAAGGGGAGGTGGCCCCAGGAGGGTTACAAACATGAACAGCTTTTAGCATAAAGAGGGGCTGTGTGCTGGGCAGGAAGAGGAGGAGGAGGAGGGCCAACCTGATAGCACTGAGAGGGGGGGGGGGGGGGTGAGAGAGGGGGGGGGGTGAAAGAGAGAGTGAACGAGAGGGGGTAGGGGGGAATGGAGTGAACGAGAGAAAGAGGAGAGGGGAGAGAGACAGAGAGGGGGGAGAGAAGGAGCGATCAGCAGCTGGGTCCAGCTGGGACACAGAGAACAGAGCGATTGCCCCCCCTCCTTCATCGGGCTGGAAAAGAATGTCACAGTTAAATTAATTTCAACATCGAAACAATAAATACAATGGGCCGAACAGACACGATGATGAAACACCGTGTTTTTACGGCTGGACCCTGCTCCTCTGGGGTCGTGGGTTGATGTCTGTGGGGCCCCATTCATAGTTCCAACACATCATGGAACATGGCTCAGAACTGGAATGTCTGCTTTGCTTTTTTACAGATTCTATGATTTCAGGAACTAAACTGGGCCGGGCCGGGCAGGGACATACTGGGGCCTGACGAACAGTCCGAATCCAGACTGGGGAAACTCCCTGCCTTGAAAGAGAGAGGGCAAGGAATGGGGAAAGAAAGAGAACAAAATGTGGGAAAAGGGATAGAGAGGAGAAAAGAGGGTGAAGAGAAAGAGGAGTCATAGAGATGGAGAGAGAGAGAGAGAGAGAGAGACATTATGACTTGAGGCCTGTCCCGAAGGACCAGGCATTTGTCTTCACTCGAAAGTATGATTTGTTTTTCCACCAGTGAGTAACTACAGTATAGGCCGGTGTTTGTCACTGCGCTGAAAGGACTTTCGGAATAGAGGCGGAAAAAGGGAGGCGAAGAAATGGAAAAAGCTAGTCCCCGGGTTTCCTAATGCACATTACATGTTCGCCTCAAGACTTCCCTCTCGGCTTCTCTTGTTTGATATCAATTTAACGTCTTTTGCTTTTGTATCATTATATCATTCCCGAGCCATAACTGCTTTATCACCAAAGCGCTTGATGAGAGACGGAGAGAGAGGGAAAGAGAGAGAGAGCAGAAAAGGAGGGAGGCAGTTGTATCATGTTCTTTCCACTGGGTGTAGATGTGGTCTTAGATTTCTCTCCGGGTTGCTGATTAACCGTGTGTGTGTGTGTGTAAGTGTGTGTTCGTGTGTGTGTGTGTGTGCACTCGCTGAGGAGAGGAACTCCAGATTTAATTTCCCCCAGCGCCAGATATTACACCCCCGTTCCCTCTGTTTTTATTGGAAACGAAACCAAAAAAATAAAGTGTTTATGACGCATTAAAATGGGGCAAGATGTGCTTGTGTTGAACAGTAAACCTATAGATGCAGCTCTTTCTCTCCCTCCAAGTGAAGATGAATCTCTTTGAAAAGGTCCTTGCATTTTATGAAGTCTACTGATCGGAACGCAGCATGAAATCATGTTTATCATCAGGCTGGGGAGGACCGGTCTCTGCTGCTTTCGTTTTCCAGAGGGAGAGAGAAGAGAGGAGTATGGAAGGAGAAGGAAAATAAAGAACTATAGTGTGGGAGGGAGAGAGAGAGAGAGAGAGAGAAGGTGGCAGGCAGGAGGGCAATGAGAGGCATTAAGTTGGAGGCAAGGGTGGAGAGAGAAGGAGATAGGGAGAGAGGGATAAGTTGCGGTTTCAATTACGGCAAAGACAAATGAGACTGAGTCTATGGATTTACATGCGTGGTCCATTAGGCTGTTTGTATCTGTCTCAGCCTTAGAGTACATCTCCCTACTACTACTCCCTAAGACAGCTTCTTATCTCAACTTGCCTCTTACAATGCTCTTTATCTCCCGCTCTGTCTCTTTCTATTCCTCTCTCTCTCTCTCTCTCTCTCTCTCTCTCTCTCTCTCTCTCTCTCTCTCTCGCTCTGATTCACCCTTCTCCCATGAGAACTGGTTTTATGTACAAGCTATCCCAACCCAACCCTTCTGGCCTCCAGTTAATTACACACACACACACACATGCACACACACACACACACACCCACACACACACACACACAGGTCTTCTCCGTCCCACCCAAACCCAATGTGACAGGCCAGCCACAGCTCTCATTTACAGCCATCACAAGACAGATTTCCCCAGCGCAGAGTCTGCAGACTGATAGATGGCGCCTGTGTGTATACGTGTGTGTGGTTGTGTGTGTGTACGTGATGCATTCTGCATGTTTGTGCTTGTGTGCGTGTCTTTGAGAGTGTGTTTATGTTTGTGTGTGTGTACGTGAATGAGTGCAGATGTGTGTGTCTGTCTGTATGTGTGTGTGTGTGACAGAGAGAGAGTGTGATTACCAATAACATCTTTTCCCATGCAGGTGCCGACAGTGGATGTGAAGTGTGTCGGCCCTCAGTACCACCTACAGGGACCCAGAGCAAAGCCTGGGTCCCTGGCTGCGGGGCGGGTTGCAGTGCCCCGGGAGAACCTGGAAGTTCCTTTGTTTGAGAGACACTTTGTTCAGATAGACACACAGACGCTCCTCTTCAGTTTGTTTTCTCTTTGGGCTTTTTTGTTACTGTTTTTATCATTTGCTCTTTTCTTCCCATCTGTCCTTCTCTGTTGTCTCCTGTCCTTCGCTCCCCTCTGCCTTCTAAACATTGGTTTAGCATTTCTGTTTGCCCGAGGCCTGAGATGGTCAAGGCACCCACACACACACAGTCACATACACTCTCTCACACACACACATAGTCACATACACTCTCACACACACACACACACACCCACACACACAGTCACATACACTCTCTCACACACACACACAGTCACATACACTCTCACACACACACACACACACACACCCACACACACACACACACACACACACACACAGTCACATACACTCTCTCACACACACACACACACACAGTCACATACACTCTCACACACACACACCCACACACACACAGTCACATACACTCTCACACACACACAATCACACTCACACAGGCACATAGACTTATACACGCACTCACACACAACCACAGAGTATTTGATTGGACGTGCATCTCCCTCGTCTCTCCAAGGATCAAATAGTTTTACTGGAAATCACGTTGCAGGTCAAATGATTGAATTATTTATGTGCCTGCAATAACAATCGGCTTTTTGTCCATTGTAATCCCAATATGATACTGACTACTCCCTCTCAACCTAACATGATAGGCCTGTCTTACTATCCAAAATCCAATAATGTGGAGTCTGCAGAAGTATGCTGCTCTATTGTTCTGTCAGCTTCAGAGCGTCTGCAGTCCATTGCCGGCACGGTGGAGAGAGTTACAGAGAGTATGAAATGATATTGACGGGTATGTCGCAAACCACAAGCGATGCGTTTTGATCGGAGTGGTTGTGATATGTATGGTTTGAAATCGTCTAATCAAGATACGTTCCCATTGATTTGTGGTTTGTGGAAGTGCGTGCCTCTATGTGTGTGTGTGTGTGTGTGTGTGTGTGTGTATGCGTGTCTGTGTGCTTTTGGACACGTGAGCGTATCTGTGTGTTAATGTATGCGTGCACATCTGCATTCTTTTCCAAATTGAAGCAATGATCCTTGCCTTGATTTTCAATTCCACATACGAATGTTTACCCATTAGCATACCATGCTAACTGCCAAGCACTGAGCTGGGAGCCAGACAATCAGAGCAGACAGGCTATTACTGATATCACACAAGTCCCAGCGCACACGCACTCACCACCGACACAGCCGAGGCTTCCTTGAGAAATGACGTGAGGACATCTCTTATTGCAACAGGACCAGATGCAATCTCACTCCTTCCTGTCCTTTCCCCTCCATCCTTGGATCTTTCCATCCCTCCTCTTTTCCCTCCATCTCTTCATCCCTCCATCCCTCGTCTTTCCCCTCAGACCTCCATCCCACTATCCCTCCCTCCATCCATCCCTCTTTCACTTTCTCCCTCATTTCCTCCCTCCATCCCTCAATGCCTATATCACTCCATGCTTGCCTCCATTCCCCTCACCCCCCTCTTCTCACAGAGCCTCCTACATAAATACATGCTGTTATAAAAGACCCTCTGACAGATCCTTGACCCTGGCTCAGGTTGAATTCTGGGACTGTTTTTAAAATGACGGAGGAACAACAGACTCGGGAAAGACGGGAGGTCACCAGCCTCGGGTCGTCACCGGCAGCCCGCGCCAGAACACACAGCTTTTACCACAGCACAAACATACCACAGCCGACACACACACACACACGCACACACACTGGCGACTCCGCCGCGGTTGTTAACGCAGCTGTTGAAAATGGGCCCGTACGGTACGCTCACTCTTCTTCTTTTGTTGTTCTATCATTTGTTCTTGGCGTTTCATCACGTCCCCCTCAGGGACAGAACAGGAAGTTGAAAGGGAAGGAGAACTAGTACGTGGCAACAATTAATGAAGATATGTTCAACTGTAGTTGTGCGTTTTGGGAAATGCGTGAGACGTCGAGCAAGAGCACCGAGGGAGACTTTGTGGTTGTTTTGTATCGTTTTACAAACAATGTTCATGCGGTACTGGACATGCATGCGTGTATACTTTAACCTTCAGATAATCTCAGATCGTTTATGGATTTGCTGTGGTTTACTGAAGTTTTCCATCTCTAGAGATGAATGTTCTGTTTATGTTCGACCCTCCTCCTCCTCCTCCTCCTCCTCCTCCTCCTCCTCCTCCTCCTCTTCCATCTCAGAGTTCTCCAGGGTAAACAAGTATGGTGGAAACAAGGGAACATCCTCCCATGTTGTATTTTAATGTGTTTTCTTACTCATTTTCTGTTCCACTTTATTGGGAATCTAAAAAACAAGAGCTGACAATTGTAATTACAGCGTGACTGCAGCACAAACATGTCTTTTATAGGACCAGGCATTGCTCTCAGCATCAAGCTAATTGTGATTTTCTCCTTCTCCTTCACTGGGCGGGTTATGTGATAGCTAAAAGCTACACACACACACACACATACATATGCACACACAGACACCCTCTCACACACAGTCAGTCCACATTCAGATACACACAGACACAAACACACACAGACACAAACACCCATACACCCGCACACAAACACACAGACACAAACAAACTCTCTCAATCTGTCTCCCTCCCTCTTTATCCCTCCCTCCTAACCCTCTTTTCATCTCTGCCACACACACAAACACAGGCCACATATTGTGGTGCTCTCATATTGTTTATAGTCATTACATTTTTATTGCCTAACGACTCTACGTAATGCCCCCATAGTGAATATTGCCACATTCATGATTGAATGATGGCAGTTTAGAAGGGCTCTGAACTGACTCCAGTTCAGCTGGAGCAGCCATGCTTCTGGGGCAGTTCTGTGACAGGGTGGCAGAGCTGAGGACTCCAAGGCCAAGCGGCAGAGCTTCCGTAAAGAGAGACAGAGAGAGAGAGAGGGAGAGAGAGAGACAGAGAGAGAGAGAAAGAAAGGGAGAGAGAGAGAGAGAGAGAGAGAGAGAGAGAGAGAGAGGGGGGAGAGAGAGAGAGAGAGAGAGAGAGAGAGAGGGGGAGAGAGAGAGAGAGAGAGAGAGAGAGAGGGAGAGAGGGAGAGAGGGAGAGAGAGAGAGAGAGAGAGAGAGAGAGAGAGAGAGAGAGAGAGAGAGAGAGAGAGGGAGAGAGGGAGAGAGAGAGAGGCTCGTGCTTCGTCATCCATCCAGCCTGCTGCTCAGCCAGTAAAACACTGCAGACATGGACGGCATCTCGACCTCACTCCACACGGGCGCCGCTCCACACATGACTTCTCTTTTGATGTGTCAGGGAGAGAAGCCGCCCACTGCTCCTCTGGGGTTTTTTATTGTTCGCTTTAGCACTGTAGGTGTGTGTGTGTGTGTGTGTGTGGGGGTAGGTGGGTGGGTGTTGGAAAGAGAGTGAAAGAGAATGAAAAAAAATGCTGTGTGAGTTTGTGCGAGTGGAAGGAGAAATGCTGTGTGTGTGTGTGTGTGGGTGTGTGTGTGTGTGTGTGCGTGCGTGTTTGCTCTTCAAAGGCAGCAGAGGGGGGTGAGCTACTTAAGGCCTATTAAACCTGGGGCTAGGTTTGCCGAGAGAGGGAGCGTGAACGAGGGAGAAAGAGAGAGGGAAAGTAAGAGAGAAAGATAGAAACAGAGAAAGTGAGAGAGAGAGAGAGAGAGAGAGAGAGAGAGAGAGAGAGAGAGAGAGAGAGAGAGAGAGAGATAGATAGATAGATAGATAGAGAGAGGGAAAGAGACAAAGAGAGAGAGAAAGATAGATAAAGAGAAGAGAGAAGAGAGAAAGAGAGAAAGAGAGAAAGAGAGAAAGAGAGAAAGAGAGAAGGAGAAAAAGAAAAAGATGGAAAGTGAGAGAGAGAGTGATGCTTGCTACTAAGGCAGAGAGAACGGCACAGGCATACCTTTGAACTGAACTCACGTGGGAGCTCACATTTTCTACAAGTGCTGCAGAACTGAAAACAATGTTCTGGCCAGTCCCCAGACGTGTTGTTTTATGTGTGTGTGTGTTTGTGTGAGTGCGTCCGAGTGTGTGTGTGTGTGTGTGTGCTAGTGGTCGCCTAACAGAAAAGCTGTTAAGGATTTGCCTGACGGTGTGCTATTACACTCTGGCAGTACATAATCCTACACACAGAGAAGTTATTAAAATGTGACCAATACCAGATCCCTTGAGCACTCTAAGATACACACACACACACACACCTGCCCACTCACAAGTGCATAAACACTCTTCCTCCGGTGCTCATATAACACTAAGTGTCACACCCAGCAGAGGTGCGGAAACCTCAGCCACTAAAATCAATGCTGTAATAGAGTTAGGAGTCTGTCCTTACACACCTCACACTGCAGAGAGCGTGTTCAGGAGGTGAGAGGACCGCAGCCTCCAAAACAGCTTGTCTTACATTACTCAGTAACACCTTTCGAATGGCTTCCTCGTCTCCTGGCCCCTCCCATCCTGCCTCCTCCCCTGATCTCATTGGCCGGAGGGGCGTCCGGGGTGCTATCCAGATAACAAATCCGGTCGTTTCAGGAAGGGCGAGGAAGAGGAGAATGATCGAGGATGCTGCTCAGGAATGCTGAGGCGGACATGCCTTTGGAGGGAGTGGGGGCCTGGGGGCCCGGGGGGGGGCGAGGGGCGGGGCTGTATCTTCGGGCTGAGGCTCCAGACAGCGCAGGGGTCACACCGCTGAGAGATCATGGGACTGTGGCTGTATGTAGTCGACATGTCGACCAGAGTGAAGGAGCATGCTCGTTTAAAGAACAGGATGTGAACAGTATTCCTGGATCATAATTCATCCAGCCTGTTCCTGTCACTGGGGATGAGAGGGCGAGAGGGGCGGGGGGTGGGGATGACGGTCTCATGAGGACACAGCTAGAGTCTCCTTCACGTAACGACACACAAGCACACACACACACACACCTGCAAGGGCGCGCACACACAAAAGACACATAGCCCGCAAGCCCGCGCGCTGTGCAAACACACGGTTGACGCGGGCACAAGCCTCTGCGAGAACCCACACACACACTGGCACGCACACACACCCACACATCCTCCCATGGGGTGAGGAGTGGGGCAAGAGATTTATGTCCTCTGTCAGAGAGCCACAGTCCTTCCTGCTAGTGGTGCTCATTAAAGCCTCCACTGTACGCGGTCATACATGTACACGTCCCCAACAGTGAGTGTAGCACTAATAAGAAGCAGGAAGTCTGGACCGGCCTTTCCCTGCAGGAGCAGAAAGGAGATGACACCAGACTCCTCCACGACTAGATAACACAAGAGAGACCGCGAGAGAAAAGCAGCTCCCCGATCACTCTGCAGCACCCACAATCCTCCATGTGAAGAGCCAGGAGAACAGGGACATGTCCAGCACCGTCTTAATGGGGTCATATAACTGTGTGGCCCCACGCTGCGGTCTCTACTGTGTCATGTGGTCACTGACGTTCGGAGACCGCCTCGTTCTGGTTTTATTGTACATGAACAATCGTGACGTTGTATGTGTGTTTGTGCCTGTGAGTCCAGAGCGTGTGTGTTTGTGTGTGATTGTTAGCGAGACTGTGAATGACTGGGGTGTCATGCACAGCTTCAGACTGTCTGCTAGAGGCTGGGTGTAGAGACTGTGTAGGTCTCACAACAGTGGGATTTCCCACACATTCTTCCTCAAGTAAACTATTTGCAGAAGCCATAATAATGATTCGTCAAAGCTCCACTGGGTGAGCTAAGGAGAGTGCTGAGAGAAACAGAGAGGGAGAGAAACAGAGAGGACAGTGAAAGATGAGAGATGCAGGAGGAGTATTTATGAAGTGCTGAGCGTCTGTAAGATAAGCAGAGATTCCTCTCCATGCTCGCGGCTCACCATATATCAGCCGTGGCCATCTCCACACAGTGGCAAATGAAATGACTGCAGTCAAATTTTACCGACCAGTAAAGTGTAACTTAATAAAGGCGTTGTAAGGGGTCCTTGCGTATCGATTGCACTGTGAAACAACACAACGATTCCAGAATGATCGAAGAAGCCATTAAAAACATCACCAATGAAGCGACCCCAAGCCTCGGTGGTCATACGGTTCTGCGGTACAACCAAACTAGACTCAAACAAACGCCGCAATGTGAAAACACGAGGATGTTGTCGCTGAGGTAAAGCCAGCGGCTTGTTGCTCTGCAGCACACCCCTGATTAATCGCCGCGCATACTTGCGCACAAGGTCATTCCACGCTTCAGATTTGGCAAAGTGGTTTGATGGTTCTCGGAAAGTGGTGTTTTATCATGGTACCAAGTATAGGGGTTTTTACATTTAGGACAGGTCAATTTATCCCAACGAAAGCTGTTTGAGTTGGCACCGACACCCAGCTTTTAAAAAGGCATTGGGGTGATCTGTAGAGGGTTTCACTTTCCTATCACAACATCCAAAGTAAACCTTTTCATTTCCAATGATACAGAACCACGGTGCTGTCGAGACAGAGAGCAGAGCCATGGTAAATTAATCAGCCATCCAAGAGTGAATTGAGAGAAAAGCATTCTGAAAACGATATGAAGCCCAGTTCCAGTTGGATGTGGGTTAGCCCTGGGTGTGACATTAGCTTCCACTGGGATAATCCTACCAAGGACCTCCTGAAAACCTGTCAACAAAGCCATTTTGGGCTCGAAATCTTGCCCAGCGTCGTGTTTTGTATAAAAACACCGCAAGCAGGGCCCCATTCTCGTTAACCTTCGTTCTACAGTTGCTTTAAAGTCGAGCTAGTGGGTACTGTCAACTTCGTCGTTCATCTGACAGTGAGAAAATCAGGCATGCCTACTGCTAGTCATGGTTAACCTTCATGCATGTAAACTACCCACACACCTGCAAAGATGCTGTTTCTCTTTTTACAACTATTCCCATGCCTCTGTGGGCTGGTGTCATTCTTTGTTTGTAGCTGGGGGTTGAGAACCATAAATAGTCTGCTGAGGGAGGCTCCTGGGTGTGTGTCCCTGCTAGGGGTAGCTCTGTCTGGGGGATGAGGGACAACGTCCCTGCCTAGCCCCTCCATGGAGAAAGCCGTGGGTTTAATTATCCCCAGCTGTGCCTCATCTCTCTCCCCAGCTGGGCGGTGTGTCCCTGTGTCCTCTACAGACCTAGCTGCACTCACACACGCACTGGCACACACACCGGCACACACCAGCACACACACAGAAACACACACGCCCCCTCATAGATGCATAGGCACAGACACCAGTGTGCACCAGCACAGACACACACACCAGCACACACGCAGGCACTCTCGTCGGAAGCCGATCGCTCAACTACCTGGTGTAGAGCAGTCTGAGACAGCGCTGCTGAACGCAGTCACGGCGGTGCAGAGAGAACGCACAGCGCCGGAGCCCACAGCGTGTCTCGCTCTCCGAGCTGGTTTCACTCAGTTCATCTGTTCATCTGGCCCCGGCCCGAGTCCACAGGGTCCCGCTGCGAGGGGGAAACACCTCACCCCACGAGCCTGCTCGGGTCGTTAGCGAGAGCCGTTTCGAAACTCCCCCCCCCCGGTTTCGGTGGGAGCCAAAGACTGTGACGGAATCCGTCCGTCCGTCCTTCGGTCTGTGGCTCCTTTTTCTCCCTCGCAGCATCCTGTCCAGGGGCCTGGCCAGCGCAGCTGTGAGCGGCACCGTGTAATAAAAGTCTAATGTGAGCAGCTGCCGGGGGTTTAAATTGTAATGAGATGGTGTGTAGATTACAACACTCCACCAGGCGCTGAGAGAAAGACCTGGCGCCCCGACAACACTGCCCACCTCCCCAACCACCCCCCACCCCAACGGTACAATTACACTTTGGAAAAGGCTAATAGAATATCCACACATATATCCACACACACACACAAACACACACAGAAATAGATGTACTGTGTACATGGCTTTAAGCAAGGATCAAGATATCCTGCCTGCAGAGCTTGGATATTCTCCTCCTCTCCTCTCCTCTCCTTCCCATTCCTATCCTATCATTTCCTTTCCTCTCCTCTTTTTCTTCTCATCTGTCCTCTTCTCTCTCCTCTCGCCTTTCCTCTTTCTTTCCTCTCCAAACTTCTCTCTCCACTTCTCTCTCCTCCTCCTCTTCTTCTCCCTCCTCTCCTCTCTCCAGCTGTGTGGCTGACTAGGCAGGCTCGCTACCCTAAGGGACTGGTGTAAACTACGGAGACTTGACAGTCCTGCTGAAACGAAAGCTGTGGCTGTCTAGCACAGTTCCCGCTCTGGCACGGCTCCCACGTAGGGCTGGATGACTGGAACACGGTTCGCCTGGGCGACCCCCTCCCCTTCTCCCCCTCCACCCAACACAACAAATAATTCAAGCCTATGGTCATGAATAGTTGAAACCCCTGTGTCAACTTCATTAGTCATCAGGTCTGCTTTGCAGGGTGTGTATGCGCAGCCACATGTTAGAGAATTCATAAATGCAGCATCACCGTACAACAAAGAACTCTCCCCTGTATTTTGATCTACTTTGGGGAGGTGTGCAGTCGTAACTTTGGTGCTCTTGGACCCATCACTTTCAGTTATGTTGGCGTACAGTATATTGTACTAAAGATCCAACTCAATCCGACTGAGTTCTATTTTAATGTCGAATGTCCAGAGCCTCTCCCAGGTAGGATACAGTAAGACGACTAAAACGGCCCATAAAAAACATCTTCGTCCTTGTTATGAGCCAGTCGTTCCTCAAAGGTGCCGTAATGAAGGTCCGCACAGTAGCTTCCTCCAACGGCTATGCTCCGGTCCCGTCACATGACGGGACAGAATGGCCCCTGAGGTGCCATCACTGCGCCGGTCACCCGCTCTTCCTGGTTGCGTAGCGGTCTTCATTATGGTGTGCGGACGGGCTGAAATCCAGATTCACGGCTCCGCCGGGCAGGATATGGGGGGAGTGTGTGACCCCAGGGAAGCGTGGACGGAATTTCAACGAGTCAGGAATTATTCCACACCTGAATAACACTGAGCCTTCCAGACAATTAGTGCAGTATTATAGAGGCTTTGGCTCTGGGTAGTTTAGTCAATTTCCACACTGTATTATCTCTCTTTTCACAACCCTATCTCTAGCTTTCTCTCTGTCATTTTCCTCCACTTCCATCCCTCCTTTCCTCTTGCTCCCTCTCTATATTTCCTGTTCCTTCTCCCTCCCTCCCTCCCTCCCTCCCTCCCTCCCTCCCTCCCTCTCTCTCTCTCTCTCTCTCTCTCTCTCCCTCCCTCCCTCTCTCTCTCTCTCTCTCTCTCTCTCCCTCCCTCCCTCCCTCTCTCTCTCTCTCTCTCTCTCTCTCTCTCTCTCTCTCTCTCTCTCTCTCTCTCTCTCTCTCTCCCTCCCTCCCTCCATCCATCCCTCCAACCGTCCTCCTCCACCTTCAGCCGGCCAACCTTGGGAGACATTTCCCATCCTCCCAGTCGGTGGTTGTGTGCCCGGGGCGAGGAGACTCTGAGAGCGGTCTCCGTTCCCATGACAGCCAGACGCAGAGCAGCCGTCACGTCTAGATCAAAGAGCTGCAGGCCTTAAAGCCGACGCAGCGGTAAACCAAGCTGACGTGTGTGTTTGTCTCCGTGCTTCTGCACGGGCCCACACACACCTCCAGTCACGTCATTGTAACGGAATGTGATTTCTGGGTGTCAGGTACAGGGCCTCTGTCGTCTCTTTGTCGTTAGAACAATGACACAGCGTTTTGATCAAGTCACCCCAGACAGCCCCGGCGGAGATAATGTATGCAAATGACATCGGCTGATCAAGTCATTAAAGTCATATCTGACTCGTGTCTGTCAGCGACGACGGCTGATGGTGTCGAACACGGTCTCTGTTGTTCCCCTTCTCTCGTCATTATCATGGCCCAAAGACTCTCTACCTCACTGAGGGAGATAAGACAAGCCAGTCAGCAAACCTGCTCTGTTAGAACATCTATTGTTTCAAACATGTGCTTTGTCGTTTTTTTTCCATTGGTTTGGTTCTTGTTTGTGTGCATCAAATTAATTTGTGAGCATGTTCTCGACCGTGTATTTTTAGTTATATACTCAGTGTGGATGACCCCAAATCCTGGCCTACCTTTGTGCAATTTCACATCTCAGCTCACCCCCTCAAGACGCCTACATGCAGCAGCCTGTTCTGTGAGGGATGCTAGCTAATTAGCACTACAGGACACGCTAGTTCAACCTGGCTTCACTGTACTTCTTAAACTGGCAACTTGAGTTACTGGCAACCAAAGTTATTCAAGTTACTGTAGTTCCAAACCTGAAGCCCCAAGGTACCCCAGAACCTGGAAACCCAAGGGGCCCCTGAACCTTGAAATCCTACTCCCCGCACAGCAATACAGGTCACCCTACTAACAAACCTGGCAACCTGTCTCCCTTGCTCTCAGACTGGAGGTGTGATCCAGCTGTTGACAGCCGGGGGGTGTTGTGAGGTGGTAATGAGTGTGGAGGCAGCTGCTTCCTGCTGCCTGGCGTGAACCAGGATGGCTCCTAATCCTGGTTATTAAAGAGGAGCGGGCTGGGAAGGAGCACAATAGCATGGGATCTCTGTTGTGTCACGATACCCTGGGAGACGCTACATAGATGGAGGGTTATTGCTACCTTGGAAAGTCAAAATGTCTGGATCACTTACAGGTCAAACGTGTGGGTAATAATGTGTGTGTTGGCCCGCTAAACCTAAGGCAGCGTGTTCGCATGTGTTGGCCAGGGGGTGCTCAATATTCTTGAATCACCGTTAAACAAGAGATAGCCGTCGTAGCCCGCCTAGCCGGGGCCTGTTGACCTCACCTCCCTGTTACATCACATCACCACTGCCCCTGTGCCTAAAAAAAACCTGCTTAATCATACATAGAAAATACCAGATTATGAAATATTTATGTTCTGACCTTTTTCAGTAATGATTTCAGGATTAAAATTTTCAGTGGCTTTACCTCGAGTGCAGGGAGAATACCGAACAGGCCCAAAGTGACGGCGTAATGGGAAAAGAATGATGTACGACGTTGTAGCGTTCGCATTCAAGCTAGTAAACATCAACATTCATCGCAGGCATATTATTTATGTGCTTGAATCACTTTTGCTGCTGTGGAACCGTGGCGCTGACAGACTTGGGGTCCAAACCGTCCATCTCTCCCTCTCCACAGCCCACAGTCACGATTCAGATAGATTTTTTAACCCCAAAAGGTGACTGTAATTCACCAGCACAGTATATATGATAAAGTAATCATGGTGGTTAACACTTTTACTGCGTTTTTGGAAATGATATATGATTTGGCCCCGTAAAATGTATAGATATACTGAATGTCGGCTAGTATTATATGTGGAATATAATTCCAGTATGTGGAGTAATTGCAGGAAGGCAATACAAATAGCAATTATGTAATAGGGTATCGCAGTAAATCAGGCTGAATTGAAAGCATCAACACCGCCGGTCCTGTTGGGGTGTGTAGCCTATGACAGGAGAGCTGGAGACAGAGCCGCACGCCAACGACTCTCTAACAAGGCGAAGTCTTCAGAACAATTTTATGTAGATTAGCAATATGCTAATTGGATGCGCGGCCTTGCTGTTTGCCAGGGAAAATGGGTCTCTTTTTGATCTGCATATTAATGCACGCAGGATAGATTGAAGCTGCGACACGAAAGGTTGAATAAAGGCAGCAGGTAGGAACGTGCGTCTCTCTAATTAATCCTGTAAAGATTCTAGCCTCCGCAGACAATAGCTGCACCTCACAGCCATAATTGGGCTCTTTATTGAGATTCCAAAGCCTCTTCAGCCCCAGTATTGAAACAGTGATTAATCTTTCCCAGAGAGAAACTGTGGTGAGATATACTTGACTTGCAGTTACCTCTGACACCCCCGTCTAGGTGAGCTAAGACAGAGGCACACAGTCATTATTCCAGTCCAGAATTATCCGCTGACGATAAATACACAAACTCGCTAAATTGTTAACAAAACTCATTTTTCAGCAAGCAACACAAACCTCGACGGACCTGCAGGGACAAGCCAAGGCTTTGTGTGTGATGGTCTGTTGATGCCTTTGCTCCAGCTAACCTCTCCTGACACCTGGAGTCAGGGACCCCCCTCTAAATGTGTAATATTCAATCTTCCTGACAGCTCTACTAATGACCGGGAGGAACCAAAACAGAGGTAATAGGTGAGCCCCCAAATTACTTTCAAATTATACCTAATAATGATTCCCTTTAGGTAATGAACTAGATTGTGAGTTTGTGGGGTTGCTTCTTTCAATATGTGTGGGTGTGAGCATGATTCCTTCTGTGCTAGTGTGTGTGTGTGTGTGTGTGTGTGTGTGTGTGTGTGTGTGTGTGTGTGTGTGTGTGTGTTAAAGAGAGAGTGAGTGGCAGAGTGTTTATGTTAGCAGAATGACAGAGCTAATGTCTGTGCTATTAAAGGTAAGTGTAGCCAGCTGCATCCAGGAGTCCTAATGAAGGACATCAGAGCTGGTCTCTGCGATCTGCTCCTCAACACCCCCACACATCACAGCTGGGTCTTCATATTCGGCCAAAAGTTCAATGCCTTGATAAAGTCGTCGAGTGTCAGTTTTGTTTTAAAATGACCTGTCGCCCACTCTCCAATTCACAAACATTGGATCTGCTAATTTGCCCACAGAATGGTTGTTGAATAATAAATGATTTGAAATATTTGAAACAGCGGGAAGGCAGGCAGAGCTCTTAAATGAAGCGAAGGACTGGAAGGTGGTCTGTTTTAGTCAGGCACCACTGAGGGGAACGTTCTAGGCTGGTTCTACCTCAAAACACATCCATCTCCCAACATGTGTTCACTGTTTCGGCAGTTCCTTTCAGTGAAACTAAGAAGGGATAGTTCTTGCTAGAGTTCTGATGGATCACCTGAGATCTGTGGAACCTCTGTGTGTGATGCACTGGCACATTTGGACCTGGGTCTCAGGTTGCCACCGTGATTGGTTACTTACAGTGCACACACAAAGACGCATGGACACACAGATGTACACACACACCTCGCACGAACAGACAAAATGTGGTTTCTACCCACACACAGACTCATACACTCCCTCTCTTTGTGTCCCTTTCCTTCATGTTCTCCTCTTCTTTCTTTCCCTGTTTCTTTCTCTCTTTCTTTCTTTCTCTCTCCTTTTTCTCTTTCTCTCGCTCACACACTTGCACCCACACATTCACACGCCCCCCCCCCAAACACACACTCACCCGCGCACACACAATGTAAGCCTACAGCTGTTCCACTGTGGCTGATATTAAATGACAAGGTGACTTGATGTCCTACAGGACACCTGAGAGGTTGGGCTCTGCAGGGAAACACAGCAATCTATTCTCCTCAGCGCTGAGGGGGAGTCACTCAAGCACAGCACTCATTTCCCCCCGCTCCGCTCGCAATCCCTCTCCCGCTTGCCTCGCAGTCACCACCGGTTACTCATTCCTGCTGCCTGTGTGAGCAGTTGTGTGTGTGTGTGAGAGAGACAGTTAGTCAGGCTAATTTCCATGGTAGTTCTGTGTGATGTGCTGTGAGCGTTCTCCTGGATATTGATGTGCAGCACATTAGGCAGGGGGATGAATGAGAGCTATGTGCTGTAAATATGCTATTGTCACCTTAATGCCTCAGTCAATGGCTTTGTCCAGGGTAATTCAGCTCTGCTGGTGTTTCTGTCCTCTCGCATCTGCAGCACTGCATCACACACACGCACGCACACACACACGCTCACTCGCCCACACACACACGCTTGCATGCACACGTACACACACATGTGCTCACATACACACACGCTCGCACGCGCACACGCTCGCACACACACGCGCACACATGCCAGAGGGTTTCTTTGCCGTCACAGATGATCAGACCCGGTTCTGGCAGATGTTCAGTTCTGGTCGACCTGGACCTGGAGCCAAACTGTTAAAAGACATTAACTCAGTAGAGACACCCCAGTGCCTCCTCTCGCACTCTCAGCCACAGGGGTGTCCCACCCCCCGCCTCTCTCTTTCTCTCTCTTACTCTCTCTTTTTCTCTCTTCCTCTCTCTTCCTCTCTGTTTCCCTCTCCCTCTCTCCTCTCTTTTTCTTCATTTCTTTGTCTCTCTTTATCTCTCTGAATGTCCTTTGGTGTGTGTGTGTCTGCATGTACGTATGCCCCTAAGTACGGATTTGTATGTGATTTGCATGCGTCTATGGGAATTTTAGGTGTAAATGCACATGCCTGTGCGTGTGTGTGGATATGTGTGTGTCTGTGTGTGCACGTGTGTGTGTGTGTGTGCAGATCTTCTCATCGAGGTCAGAGAGAGAAGGGGCAGGGTATTTGGAGCATCTGACCGGTCTCTCTCGCTCTCTCCACATGCTTGTCTCACCCCAGTGAGCAGGCTTATGTAAATGGCGTTCGGCTCTGATGTGAAATCAGCCCTGTATTAAATTGTTTTGTTCCACCTGTCAGAACTGATTAGTCAATAAGCTATCCTAACCTGAGAAGGTATTGTGTGTTTGGCATCCAAGCAGAAATAGATTTTCCTGAATTGAGTGCAGGACGTGAGCGTCTATTGTTTTTCCGTTTTGGTCTGTGTGTCCATGCCATCCCATGTTGCTCAAAGTATTAGGTTTGTTCAGTGTTTGAAGCCGATTCGTGCATGTGTGGATGCACACAGACACACACATACACGCAGCCACATCTCTGCCTGTGTGTTCATATGAGACCCTGTGTTCTCCAGTCATACTAGAGAGGGTGAGGGAAGTACTTTGTCTGTGATTCAGGTCTGTCCTGCACTAATCTCCACGGCAACCCAGCTTGTTTACATTTTGAGCATCTGAGTTTCCAAAGTTTCAGTTGGTGCAAAGCAATGTGTCCCTATGTGACCTAAATGTGTCTGGGTCATTCTAATTTGTCTTGCATAGCTGAAACAATGGGTGAAAGCTGGGGAAAGAGAAGATGGCGAAAAAGAAGGGGAGAGAGGGAGAGAGAGAGAGAGAGAGAGAGAGAGAGGGGGGGGGGGGGGTTTGAGGGGTAGAATGGAGGGACTATGGAGAGGAGGGAGGAGGGCTCGCAACATAAAGCATGTCTTTGAAAAGGGCAGACAAAGAGAAAAGGTCTCGGCTAAATACCTGAAAGAATGTTAAGAGGAAAGAAGAGCGCAGCCAGAGGGAGATAAGGCAGTTAGCCGCACACTGAGCTAGCTCCTGTGTCTTTGTATCAGGTTACTTCTGCTGTGTGTGTGTGTGTGTGTGTATGTGTAGGGGGGAGGGTTATGTTTGTGTGTATGAGAAAGAGAGAACCATTTAATTGTGTGTGTGTGACAATGTCTGTGTGTGTGTGTGTGTGCTTGTGGGTGTGGGTAGGTAGGTCGATAGTGACCCCGCCAGCATTCCGGAGTGTTCTGTCTCTGTGTGTTCATGGTCCAGTGAGGTTGCTGACAGAGCTGGGCCGGAGACGGCGCCTTCCCTGCTCGGCCAGACACAGACCTGAACAGTGAGGAGACCACTGCAGCTAGTACAGACCTGAACACTGAGGAGACCACTGCAGCTAGTACAGACCTGAACACTGAGGAGACCACTGCAGCTAGTACAGACCGGAACACTGAGGAGACCACTGCAGCTAGCACAGACCTGAACACTGAGGAGACCACTGCAGCTAGCACAGACCTGAACACTGAGGAGACCACTGCAGCTAGTACAGACCGGAACACTGAGGAGACCACTGCAGCTAGCACAGACCTGAACACTGAGGAGACCACGGCAGCTAGCACAGACCTGAACACTGAGGAGACCACTGCAGCTAGTACAGACCTGAACAGTGAGGAGACCACTGCAGCTAGTACAGACCTGAACACTGAGGAGACCACTGCAGCTAGCACAGACCTGAACACTGAGGAGACCACTGCAGCTAGCACAGACCTGAACAGTGAGGAGACCACTGCAGCTAGTACAGACCGGAACACTGAGGAGACCACGGCAGCTAGCACAGACCTGAACACTGAGGAGACCACGGCAGCTAGCACAGACCTGAACACTGAGGAGATCACGGCAGCTAGTACAGACCGGAACACTGAGGAGACCACTGCAGCTAGTACAGACCGGAACACTGAGGAGACCACTGCAGCTAGTACAGACCGGAACACTGAGGAGACCACTGCAGCTAGTACAGACAGTTGTGTGTGTGTGTGTGTGTGTGTGTGTGTGTGTGTGTAGGGGGGAGTTGGGTGGAGATGAGGAAACATACTCCTCTAGGCAGAGAGATGTATTCAATAACGTCTCAGTCTCTGAGGTCAGCCACCCGGAAGTAGGACCAATGCCTGCAGTGATTCTGTTTATTCCAAACATCCTGATGTTCTTCTGGAAGCTTCCAGGCCAGGACAAGGCTCTGTGTCTGAAAACTTCAGACCTGAGAATTTTTTGTAACCCTTAGTGGTACTAACCCTTAGAAACACTTAGAACCTCTTAGTAACTCTTAATAACTAACCCTTAAGGATTTGTGGTTACCCTTAGTAACACTTGGTTACACTGGAAGTACTTACCAACCCTTAGTAATTCTTGTAAACCCATGTAACTTGTAACTAACATATATACGTATGTAAAATGATATGTGACTATGGATTTATATTTAATAAGGAAATACTAAATGCAAAAAGAAAAGATACATCCTTAATCCGCCTATATGTTATGAAACACAAAATCATCATTCAAACTAAAATAAAGTTAATTAACTCACAGTTGGATATAGAAATACATCATTTGACCTTTAAACCTAAGCGTCTCTGTTTCACCTGGTTATCAGTTCTACAGCATCAGCAGTCATGAGCCTTTGTAGAAGCGGAATTCATTTTTCTTGAATACCACATGACATTCATCTCAATGCCGTTCTCTCTGACGACCGTATCCGCATGTGTCCGACTTGAATGGGTCTGGTATTGAATCAGAGAAAACAAGCACACTCGGCTCTCCGCCAGGCACAACCACGGTGCGGCCCTGTTTATCCTCCAGTGTTTTACTGCGGTCGGTGTTACCTTCCCAACACATCTGTTATGTTAGTACCCGTGAGAGAGGCGACCGTAATATCTTAACACAACTAATACCTTGTCTGTTACCGATTCTACTTTTGTGACACTTCAATTAGGCTAGGTATCGGTTATGAAGTCGAGGTCTGTCAACAATTAGCCTCTTTCCCTACAGAACTGCCCAGGCTCCGTATTAATAGTGTCATTGACCTTGCAACCCCCGGGAGGTCAGTGTGTCCATCCTGGTGAAGCTCTAATGACTCCATGTTCCGACTACAAAGGCCTGTCCCGCTAAATGGTGATGGATGGCGTCTTTCGCCGTTTGCGGTGTGCGTTGCATCAGATGATGCAGCGGGCCTCGAACATGATACGCAGCTGATTAAATCAATACTCGGGAGGAAATGTGCGGAGGGCTCCATTTCAATCCAATAGCGTGGAGAGACAATGTCCGGGTGTGTGTGTGCGCTAGCTGTGTGTGTGCGCGCGCGTCTACCCTTGAAGAGCATTTGCACGGTGCGTCAGATAAGGAGCAAGGACGTCCTGTTTGTTTTGCAATATTCTTTTTGAAATGAGCTCATCAGCAGCTTCTGAACAGGGTTGTTTGCCATAATCGGAGTATCAGGAAGACACGGAGCTCTTCTCTCCCAGCTCTGCAGACCACATGATGGCGGTCATTAAGCTGCTCCCCGTCTAAATCACAGGGGTCTGACATGGACAGGGAGACAGACGAGGGAGAAAAGGGGAGAGAAATCTATTCTCTTTCTCTTTTATTTGTTTTGCTCACAGGGCCTGAACCTCTGTCGGAGACAATATTAGAATGAGATCAGAGGCGAACGGTTCTTGCGTCTCCCTGCGTGGAACAAGACAGGCGCGCAAATACACAGACACACACGCAAACGCACGGACAAACACACATGCACAAATACACACACAAACACACATGCACAAATACATACACCAACACATTGACAGTACACATGTCAACACACACTCAAAAGCATGTGGACATGGTCTGGCACACATACAGTACACACATGCACAGACACACACTTTTTCAATCTCCTCTTTTCTCTCGGCCTGTCTTTTTTTGTGTGCGTCTCCCCCCCCCCCCTCCAGCCCAGCCCACCCCCCCCCCCCTCGCAGCGGTGACCCGTGGCAGCCCCCCAGTCTAATGGCCTCCCCAGTTTGACACTCATTAAAGGTGGTCAATTAACCACAGGCTCTGCAGTCCCTCTCATTAGGACGCGCTGGAAGGGCCTGCTTCAGTCTGGCTGCGGACACACACGCGCGCACACACCTGCACACACCAATCTCACACAGAGCTGGGCTGGGGGCCTGTCTGCGAGTCCATTTAATGTAGCCTGGAAGTGTTTCGGTGTGTGACCCCAACCCTGACTGGTGCAGGCGCAAATGTGCCAGTCCCTTCCGTTCCTTTCCGGAATATCGGAGATCTGTTTGAATGGGAGAAAAGAGCAGTGAACGTGTGATCAGAGATCATGAAAGATGAAAAGCAGAAGCCATCTGCATTCTGCTGAGCCTCAGGTCGCTCCAGGGTACACATCCAGCCTTGGAGTCCTTCTGCTTCCATACATCTGTGGAAATGTGTGTGCGATTGTGTGGAAATGTGTGTCTGTGTCTGGAACTGCGTGTTGTGTGTCTGGAAGTGTGTTCATGTGTGTGTGTGTGTGTAAGTCTGTGTGTGCAGTTTCTCTAGGTATGTTCCTACTGTGAGTGTGTCTGGAAGAGTGTGTGTGCATGTCTGGAAGTGTGTGTATGTGTGCGTGGAAGTTTGTGTGTGTGTGGAAGTATGAGTGAGTGTGTGTGTGTGTGCATGCATGTGTGGAAGTGTGTGTGTGTGTGTGTGTGGAATAGTGTGTGTGTGTGTGTGTGTGGTAGTGTGTGTGTGCAGTGTCTCCAGGTTTGTTCGTCCCGGGAGTCAGCAGGCTGTGAAGGTCAAGCCCGATCCTACGCCAGACAAGCCAGATTGGCATGGAAACGGAATCCGCTGTCTCCGTGCCAAACAGTCAGACTGCTGCTTGGCCCTCAGCGATCAGTCCTCATCACATCCAACCCTGCCATATCAGCCCCGGCAGCGCCTCTCCCCACTCTGAATACCAACCAGGAAGGAGCAGGCTGGGGGGGAGGGGGGGGGGGGGGGGGGGGGGAGCAGGCTGGGGGGGGAGGGGGGGGGAGCAGGCTGGGGGGGGGGGGGGGGGGAGCGGGCTGGGGGGGGGGGGGGGGAGCGGGCTGGGGGGGGGGCTGTCTCTGCACCGTCATCGTGTCAGGAAGGCCCGTGCGTGACTCCGTTGCATCGAGCCAGCTGGCGTGGAAAGAAACAGCTGGTTAAAGTGGAGCTTTTTGCTGCTAATTGTGTTTGTACGGCGGTTGAGTTTCGCTTTGAGCCACTTGGGCTCGTCAGCAAGCCACGAGGAGAGGGGAAGCGTCGGACTTGCATGTTCTGTCTCCAAGACAAAACGGGCTGTGCCCGGCATGCGTGCTGTCGTTGTCGATGCCCGCATATCCATTTACAGATGTATCGGTGCGCGTGTGTGCGGTTTGTGAGTTGTGTGGGCGTGTGCGGTTGTGAGTTGTTGTGAGCATGCGCTGTGTGATGCGAATGAGATCAGTGAGGCATGAGATGAGGATGTGCCTGTATTGAGGAAGTCCTTGCACTTCATACATGTGTGTGTGCTTGTGTGTGTGCTTGTGTGTGCTTGTGTGTGTGCTTGTGTGTGTGTGTGTGTGTGTGGTGTGTGTGTGTGTGTGTGTGTGTGTGTGTGTGTGTGTGTGCACTAGGCTGTAAAGAGTCCCTGCCCTTCATGAATATTTAGTTACCCCCCCCGTGTTCCTCTGCTGTCTGAGTGATATCAGCCGGCATGTGAGAAAATGAGTTACCGCGGCAACATTTTTACCCAAAGCAGTGTCCCGTGCTGCAAAGCACAGATCTGTATCATTTTGTGTGCAGTTCACACAAATCCACAGACCAGACCCTGAATCCTGATTCTGTACAGCAGAGGGATCTTTCAGCCATGTGTGTCTTCCTTTAAAAGGACGAGGCAGCACCCAGGTCACATGGTAAGATCCTTGACCTCTGTTCCAACGCATCCTGTCACCCTCTTTATGGTTGGAACACGTGCACACACACACACACACACACACATGCTCACACACACGTATCGGGCAGGTGAGTGGCCAGAGGAGCAGAGGTTAGTGTTTGTGGACAAGTGTGAGGGTGGATGTGTCCGCTGCAGCCCGGCCTGTGAGCAGAACACTGGAGAGGATGAAGGTATCTCCCTGTCACACATCCAACAGGAGTTATCACAGCTGAACAAAGTTGTTGTTGTATGGGTTTGCGTTTTGAAGAAGCAATCTCAGCTTTCCAACCTAGCCTGCCAACCACCCAGTATGGGTTTATTCTGCACCCTTTGTTGAGAATCTTTTCCACTTTCACTTTGACTGTACCAAGAAAGAAATTAAATACAGCAGCTGACCAGTGGATTGAGTCCTGCTTTGTATGTATAGTGTGTTTCCTGTCTGCAAACCTCCAGTCAAATGTCTATATCATCAAGCTCAAATCTTCCTTCTGAATAACAGTCAAAGTACAGTCAAACTGTAAGATAGTGTTTACTGTGAGATAACAATAACAAAAATATGATAATGAATCCATTATCCTGCCGGTCTAAATGGCATAACAATTTTGAGTTAGCATTCAGAGAGGAAGACAGAGACCAGCGAAATCCCTATCATTAGACTGAACCTGTGTGTGTGGGGTGTGTTCTCTCACTGCAGAGCGACGTGAGTGAAGAGAGAGCTGAACGGGAGAGAGATAGAGATGGATAGAGAGAGAGAGAGAGAGAGAGAGAGAGAGAGGGGGGGGGGGGGAGACCTAGGCTTCAAGGCACAATACTGTAATTGGAAAATTGTGCAAATGCGTTTGGAGTCGTGTTTTATAAATGGACAGCAGCAGAGATAATGCCAAAGATCCCAGGCATGGCCTAATTGAGAGCAGGGAGACGGAGGAGCAGAGCAGAGCAGTGTTGATGACGATGGCTAGAGGAGGGGGGGGGTGTGTGTGGGTTTTAAATTGGTTGAAGGAAATGGGGATGGAAATGGAGCGTTTTCAAAGGCGAGGAAAGGAGGGTGGGAGGGCGGGAGGGAGGGAGGGAGGCAGGGAGGGAGCGATTTTCTCTTTTTAAAAAGAAGGAGGAAAGGAAGAGAGGGAATAATTCCCACTTTCTTCCCCGATCGCCACACCTGCGACCCAGCAGCCACGGGCCCCGGAGTCCCCCCTCTCCCCCCAGACCCCTCCCCTGCTCCCTCTGTGTGTGTGTGTGTGTGTGTGTGTGTGCATTTGTGTGAGAGTATGTACGTGTGTGTGTGTGTGTGTGTATGTCATGGGCCCACACTCTGTATATGATTGATGAGGCTCAGTCAGACCTGGATCCCAGCCACTGCATGGGCCTGATCGGGCATGTTCTGGTCATAATAATGCCATCAATATGTGGCTGACGCGTGTATGTGTGAGAGAGTGTGTGTGCGTGAGTGTGTGGGTGGGTATGTGTGTGTGTGTGTGAAATGAAAGGCTGAAAAAAAGCAAAAAGCCACAAGCAGAATCTCTATTTCATGTCTATTCCCTGGGATCAAAGAAGCAGACATTCAGATGTGGTTTCAACACTGATTGTAACTGATCAAGATGAATTAGTCTTCACATAAAATATTTTTGGGGCTGTCCCTCCAATCATATCTTGTTCCATATAATTTATCTCACTTCCTTTTTTCCCCTTTTCCGGGCTTTTCAGCATTTTCAAAAGTTTCACTCAAAACTCAACGTTGACCAAATACCGTTTGATATTTGATGAAAGACATTAGAGCGTCTGCATTATTAATGAGGGCTGAGTGATGCATTAACTCATTAAAAATGGATATCTGCATTACATGACAGAGAACACGTCCCCCGACACGTCCTATTGATCCGTGGCTGAATTACGAGCCTTTCTACCCCCCCGGATCCATACGGAAGAGGAACCACACTTAATCGCTTAAGAGCTATCGACGACAACGCCCACTCAACTACACATGGGCCTGCTGGAGAGCCGGCCTCACAGTCGCTCCTGCTGCTTCAACGGCTCAAGGTTGGAGGTAGAAGGAGAAAGGAACGCACACACACACTGTCAGTAGTACTCACATATGCAGACGTAGCCTATCAGAGGATAGCATGAAATACCCACTAACAGAGTGAGGTTTCATGCTGAATTGCTTCATCCCTGAGTGGATGGGAAATTGAATTGAGAGCGTGTTCTAATATGATGGAGAGTTACCTGATGGTGAGCTCCTGGTCATTAGGAGAAGGCAGATTGAAAACATCTCCCACTGCATTTGGACTGCAGTGCAAGCTGTAAGAGTATTTTCTGATGCTGACACTTGGCTGTAGAACAATAAGCTGTGAGGCCCCCATGACACGCAAACACACACACACACACACGCACACACACACAAAGACACAGCGTGTGCAGTTTGGTGGGGGGAAGGTTTTAATAAACCCACAGTAGCGTGGTTCTACGGAGGTATCTCGGGACCCTGCCAGGAAACAGATGCACGTACCTGCCCTTAGGCTGGGAGAGAGAGAGAGAGAGAGAGAGAGAGAGAGAGAGAGAGAGAGAGAGAGAGAGAGAGAGAGAGAGAGAGAGAGGAAGAAAGGGGGAGAGTGAGGGGGAGCAGTGAACAGAGAAGTTTTAGAGTGAGAGAATGAAAGTGGAGCCATGGGCATTCTCTCTCTTTTTCCCTCTCCCTCTCTTTCCCTCTCTTCCTCTCTCTCTCTCCCTCTCTCACTCTCTCCCTCTCTCCTCCTCTCGCTCCAGCTCTCTGCCACTGTCTCTCCAGTCTCCCCTCACATCATCAACAGCACGAAAGGCCGGCCATAAACACTGACGTGTTTGTCAGTGAAAATGCCCAATCACTCTAATAACATTTCATGCCATCTCTGCTTTCACCCGCCTCTTGGAATAGATCCCTCTGTCGAGTAAACTGGAGACTGTAATTTCAGACAAACGCAATGGAAACGCGGGGTGCAACCAATCAGATTTAATCATGTATGAAGAAATGTAATTTCGGAGGACACGAGGGCAGAGAAGGTTGATACGGATATTAGTTACTCTGCAAAAAGGCGTGTCCGTCCTCCAAAATATGAATATATGAAGTGTGTGTGTGACTCCAATCTGACTAATGGATCAGAACAGGACCATCTGTGCAGCTCCGACCCCGAAGTTGGGGTGGGAGAGATGGGGTGAGGAAGGAAGGTGGGTGCTGGAGTGGTCAGTGTAGGGTCGGCTGAGACTAACTCCTGAAGAGGAAGGGGTTCAATTCGAAGCATCGTGTTTGGACTAGTTCTGAAGTGTAGATGGTATCTCTCATCTGTGTAATGTATTTTGACTACTTTTCACCCCCCCCCCCCCCCCCCCCCCCCCTCATCTACCCATCAGACAAAAACATTCTCACAACAACATTTCCATGGGAAAAATTTTATTTATCATTATGCGGTTTCCAAACTTCTGGAACATTACTTCCGTTTGTAGCTGGTGCCGACAAGTTTACGCTGAGAAGCGGCAAAGTGAATGGCAATCAAAATAAACGGTTATGAATCAAACACCGGGGAACAAATTCAACAGGTTAGCTTACATGCACATTGAACATAATACTGTGGCATGAACAAGAGCAGGAAGAAAACAAAAATTGTGTGTCTCAGAGCGGGACGGGGAAAAAAATGGCTTCCTATGACCTTCCTGAAGGACAGAGGAGAACATATTCTATCGAGAGAGAGAAAAGAGAAGGAGCAA
Source organism: Osmerus mordax (assembly GCF_038355195.1). Lineage (NCBI taxonomy): Eukaryota > Metazoa > Chordata > Actinopteri > Osmeriformes > Osmeridae > Osmerus > Osmerus mordax. The sequence goes on from NC_090061.1 coordinate 12,423,185, forward strand.
TTCTCAAAAATGAGCCCAGGAGATAATGAGCGGTGCAAACCTCTCTCTCTCTCTTCTCTCTCTCTCTCTCTCTCTCTCTCTCTCTCTCTCTCTCTCTCTCTCTCTGTCTAGCCTAATGCAGTTATTAAAACGGCTAGGGAGATTCCTATTGGTGTCCTGCGTTTGACTCACACAGGCCTATGGTGATGAACCAGGTCAGGTGACTCACACAGACAGTGGAATCAGACCAGACTCTAATGATGTGCTGTCTGTGACAGTGGCAGGCTAATCACCCTTCTGGTCTTTAATACCCACTATATCAGACACGTTGACTCCCAGACCGTCCAAGGATCATGACAAGGCGCATGTGTCAGTAATTACGGTCCATAGCATATCAGCGGAATGTGTTCATGGCTATAGATATAGGTCTAGGTCTAGAACTAAAAGGAGTAGGATATATTCCTCTCTTGTAACGTTTGGTGAGGGATGCAGTAACAGCATCTTATCATGTGGTCTAAGTATAAGAACGTTTTCTATTCAAGCCATGTGCTCGGTGATGGTTTGTGTTTAACGAGCTTCACTTCTGAGTCAGTGATGCAGACTGAGTTTTTTTTCGTGTGAGTTTTTTTTGTGCAACTTAAGTCTCATTAAATGCGAATGAGCCAAATTGAATGTATGGATTAACATGTTTTTCAATACTGGACACTCTAAAACAGACTTGTGTCCTATTCCAGAAAAAGATGTAACATAAAATAGAACATAGACAAAAAAAAAGCAAGAATTCATACAAAACACACTTTTCTTTTAAAAAGACAGCTATTTACAAACAAACCTCCATTACAAAAATCTA